>NC_057803.1:39165375-39167904 GCF_018294505.1 Triticum aestivum
CCGCGCGTCGCCACTCAGGTTGGTCGCCTCATAACCACTCGGCCGTCCCGTGCGTCGCCACTCGGTTGGTCACCTCATCACCACTCGGCCACCCCGCGCGTCGCCACTAAGGTTGGTCACCTCATCACCACTCGGCCGTCCAGTGCATCGCCACTCGGTTGGTCACCTCATCACCACTCGGCCGCCCCGCGCGCCTTCAGACAGCTAAGTCACTTTACATTCTCTTATTTTCGTCTTCCCGAGTATTCCATAATTCACACATCACGTTCACTCGGAGGCCACACCACCGAGTGTACCTCTACGCTCGACTGCTTATTTTCACATACTTGCTTAGTACTGGTTATGTGACTCCCAAGTCCAACTTCCATTTTTTCGCATATATCATTTACGAACACCATGTGTCGTTCTTCATTTCGAGTTTGCATCGGTCCTCCGGGGCTACAACTCAGTCGAAACACTACACTTCCATTTTATTTTAGCCAGTATTCCAACGAGTTCAGTAGGATCTCTCGCTTCAACAAGTGCGAACGAATCCTTAGCTCTTTTAGACTTTTGCTGGTCAACCAGCAAGCCCCTTGCGCTCCCAGCGGGTGTCTATGGGTGTTATTCACACAAATCATTTCAGCACACATCAAATTTCCTCAAGAAATTATTGTGTTGACTTGTGCCATTTTTTACACAAGTTACGCGATCACTCGACGTCCCTACGCGCCAACTTCATCGCTGCTCGGACTCGGTCACCATACTGGTCCTAGCGCACCACAACACTGACCTTGTCGCTCTGTTGACTTCAAACACGTCCGGCCAACCCCTCTATGGAATTCTCTTCATCGTATCAATGATATAGACCTCGTCGGGCATGAGACAGATAAGTCCCTTTCATAATTAAACTTCACACTTCACTCTTTTGCGAGTTTGCCTCTTTCGAGCATCACTCGGAAGCTTCTCCTCATCTTTACCCAAATCCGACTCAATGAATTGCAAATCATCCATTCAAGACTATATTTCTCATATTCCGGCATGTCCGTTGTCGAAGCCTGTAGTATGCTCGGGGGCTACGCCGCACTCGGAGGCTGCACCTCATTTGGAATGACACTCGCCTGAGTGGTCGAGTACTTCATCACCAGTCAGATCCTTCACTTCAACAAGTGCATTCGATCCGCCACTTGGACAAGTTTTATAATCACCCAGATGCTCTGCACGCCATCTTCTTTCCTATTCAGACTCAGTTGTCACGCCGGTCTTGTTGCGTCGCAACCACACTACACCAAACTCGTCACTACATAAGCTTCGAAAGCATTCGACTAAGTCCTCCGAGGACCATTTTCACCGTCCGGTGACACACGACTTCGCCTTAGCCGCTTCGCGCGCCGCCACTCGGTTGTGCACGTCTTCACCACTCGACCGCCCCGTGCATCGTCACTCGGTTGTACACATCATCGCCCCTCTGCCGCCTCGCGCGTCACCATCAGTTGGACATGTCTTTACCTCTACACCCCCGGCACGGGAACGGCTAAGTTACTCATATGGTCAAACCTCATATCACACTCTGTAGCAAGCTTCCCTCCTTCGAGCATCACTCGGGGGCTACTCACGGCAGTTGGCCATGTCACCCTCAGGGGTTACGCCCATTTGGTCAACCTGTTGGTCACATCAGGAATATTCTTCTGACCATACATGCTCGGTTCGCCGAAGATCTATAAGTGAAGCACGTCCACTTGGATAAATACCCCTTTCATGCAAAAGGGTAAAAATGAAGCGCCATCGCTGAATCGTACAGGCGACCTTACTCGTCGAACATCGTTCGTACAACCACCTCGTTACGCATCCATCTGATTGATTCGATTCCAGACAAAGATATTTGCCGTGCCAACTGCATGGAGGTTTACCGAGAGACTTAAACCCTCTGCCAGACTCATCTAGTCCGACAGAGGCTCGGGGACTACACCCAGTGGGTGCACTCAGCGTGCCCCCACTGGAAGAGAACTCAGAAAGAAACATTTTGCTCGATGCAAACCCATCTCCAGTATTACTCGACCTCCGAGTCAGAGAAGAACAAGTTCGATCAGTACCAGCTAAGAAGAGTTTTAGTTCTCTCATACCCCCGCCGACTGCCTGCAGTCGACGGCGGTCTCGGGGACTACACCCAGTGGGTGCACTCGGCGTGCCCCCACTGGAGTAATCTCCACTCGGTACGGCCTGACCAGTCCGAGTGGTGAACAACAACAAAAAGACAGGCTCTAAGACTCCCGTCGACTGCTACACCCAGTGGGTGCACTCGGCGTGCCCCCACTGGAGTAATCTCCACTCGGTACAGCCTGACCAGTCCGAGTGGTGAACAACAACAAAAAGACAGGCTCTAAGACTCCCGCCGACTGCCTGCAGTCGACGGCAGTCTCGGGGACTACACCCAGTGGGTGCACTCGGCGTGCCCCCACTGGAGTAATCTCCACTCGGTACGGCCTGACCAGTCCGAGTGGTGAACAACAACAAAAAGACAGGCTCTAAGACTCCCGCCGACTGCCCGCA
>NC_057803.1:39168394-39228908 GCF_018294505.1 Triticum aestivum
AGGCTCTAAGACTCACGTCGACTGCTACACCCAGTGGGTGCACTCGGCGTGCCCCCACTGGAGTAATCTCCACTCGGTACGGCCTGACCAGTCCGAGTGGTGAACAACAACAAAAAGACAGGCTCTAAGACTCCCACCGACTGCCCGCAGTCGACGGCAGTCTCGGGGACTACACCCAGTGGGTGCACTTGGCGTGCCCCCACTGGAGTAATCTCCACTCGGTACGGCCTGACCAGTCCGAGTGGTGAACAACAACAAAAAGACAGGCTCTAAGACTCCCGCCGACTGCCCGCAGTCGACGGCAGTCTCGGGGACTACACCCAGTGGGTGCACTCGGCGTGCCCCCACTGGAGTAATCTCCACTCGGTACGGCCTGACCAGTCCGAGTGGTGAACAACAACAAAAAGATAGGCTCTAAGACTCCCGCCGACTGCCCGCAGTCGACGGCAGTCTCGGGGACTACACCCAGTGGGTGCACTCAGCGTGCCCCCACTGGAATGGTATCCACTCGGAACGGTCCGCCCAACCCGAGTGATGGCCAAACAACAACAAAAAAAAAGACATGTTCCAGGCATGAAGAAATTCCAAGTAATCAGTTACTCGATGCAGGCCCAGCTCCAAATCACTCCAAAAAAAATATTCTATAAAGCGAGTTTAACGCTCCTCCGTGGACCTGTTTTGAGTCTTCTTCTAGGACTCAAAGTGTGAAACTCACAAGTGTGGATCTAAAACCGACTCGTATTGACGTTCCTCCGGGATAAGAATGGCATCTCTCTAAGAGAGCAGTCCATGTGTCAATCTGGTTGCACGGATTTGATGACACACCCATACTCAGATCACGAGTTAAACCTCTCCCGAGAGATGAACGAATGTCACCAAGTTGCTCCTCGCAAACACTTACCTCGATCAGTCGGGAAGCGTGGTGCCGGAATCCATTGAGATTTTGTTCAAACCTTGGTCGTCTGAAAGCGCGACGACATGTACCGAGTATTTCTGTAATCACTCGGACCAAACTGTGTCTTACACCAACTCGTTCTGCAAAATCGCAATCGATTCGGGGGCTAATGTTGGGGACATACATAACAGGTAGGCCCACGAAGGGTCGAAATATCATGAAGCATGGGGTCCACACAACATGTGGGTCCAGGTCAATTTCATACAGACACACTAGTCACTCGGACAAGCAGCATACTATCCACTCGACCAAGCAACATACCATCCACTCGGATGACAGTTCACCACTCGACCGTACGACTCACTCGGATATACGAAGGCCGGCAGGCAGCAAAGCAGTCGGCATCTTTCTAATAGTGAGGGCTTAATGGTGGGCTGGCATTATGGCATTCATACCCCACTTTGTAACGTAGGAGGTGAGGGGGTGGCGCACTCTATATAAGCCACCCCCACCACTAGACTAAGGGGGGTCTCTTCTTCCACCTCTCTCTCTTTTCACCATTAGTCTCAGGACTTAGCTCAGGCATGGGGATCCGTTCCTCTCTCTCACACACATTGTAATCTCCGGATATATACTCAGATAAAACAAAGCCTCTCCGGAGCACGAGACGTAGGGTTGTTATCTCCACCGTGAGAGGCCCGAACTCGCTAAAACCACCGTGTCACCCATATGCATCTCGATAGATCATGCTCCGTTATACTACCCCTATTCTACTGTCAGACTTAGAACGACGACACCACCCACTTTGTAGCCACTGTCGACGACTTAACCGACATGCTCGACTTCGACTCTGAAGACATCGACGGTATGGACGCCGATGAAGGAGATGATGAAGAACCAGCGCCTACTAGGCCCTGGAAAGCCACCTCGTCATATGACATATACATGGTGGACACCCCAAAAGAGGGAGATGGCGATGGAACAGCGGAGGTTGACCCCTCCAAGAAACAGCCTAAGCGCCGGCGTTAGCGGCGCCACTCAAAATCCCGCCAAAACAAATACAATGATTCCAGCACGGGAGATAATAATACTCCGGAAAGTGCCGAAGAAAACCCCCTCCAGCAAGACTTAGCACAGGAGGATGGAGAAACCAGCCCTCATGAGAGAGCGGCAGACAGAGAGGTCAAGGACGATAATTATATGCCTCCCTCCGAAGACGAGGCAAGCCTCGACGACGACGAATTCGTCGTGCCAGAGGATCCCGTCGAGCAAGAGCGTTTTCAATGCAGGCTTATGGCCACGGAAAGAAGCCTCAAGAAAAAACAGCAACAGCTTAGAGTTGATCAAGATTTGTTGGTCGACAGATGGACTGATGTCCTTGCGGCCGAAGAGCATAAACTCGAACGCCCCTCCAAGAGCTACCCAAAGCACAGGTTGCTACCCCGATTAGAGGAGGAAGCACTTGATGCGGCCGACCGGCCACCTCGTGGCCGCAACAAAGAGGCCTCCGGCCCTCCACTCAAGCCGCACCCCGTACTAAGGCACGGGAATATGCGCCGGACTTACGAGACATGTTGGAGGACAAGGCAAGGCAAACACGATCGATCTACGGATCGCATGGGTGCCCCACGGCTCGAGACGGTAACCGTCACGCCGGCCACAAATTCGGCACGGCCGAACACAGTAGACAAAGCTCATTGGAGCTACGTCATGATATCGCCTAGTACAGAGGCGCCGCACACCCACTATGCTTTACCAGACGAAATAATGGATCATCAAATCCCCGAGGGTTTCAAACCCGTGAACATCAAATCATATGATGGCACAACAGATCCTGCGGTATGGATCAAGGATTATCTCCTTCATATCCACATGGCCCGCGGCGACGATTTCCACGCCATCAAATACCTCCCACTCAAGCTTAAAGGACCAGCTCGGCATTGGCTTAACAGCTTGCCAACAGGATCAATCAGTTGTTGGGAGGACCTGGAAGCCGCATTCCTCGACAATTTCCAGGGCACTTATGTGCGACCCCCAGACGCCGACGACCTAAGTCACGTAATTCAACAGCCAGAGGAATCGGCCAGGCAATTCTGGACACGGTTCCTAACAAAGAAAAATCAAATAGTCGACTGTTCAGATGCTGAGGCCCTATCAGCCTTCAAGCACAATATCCGTGACGAGTGGCTGGCCCGGCACCTTGGACAGGAAAAGCCAAAATCTATGGCAGCACTCACGACTCTCATGACCCGCTTTTGCACGGGAGAAGACAGCTGGCTTGCTCGTAGCAACAATATGACCAAGAACCCTGGTAATTCGGACACCAGGGACAGTAGTGGCAGGTCGCGTCGCAACAAGCAGAAGCGCCGCATTAACGGCGACAATGCTGAGGATACGTCAGTTAATGCCGGATTCAGAGGCTCTAAATCCAGTCAGCGGAAAAAGCCATTCAAAAGGAATCCTAGGGGCCCATCCAGTTTGGACCGAATACTCGACCGCTTGTGCCAGATACATGGCACCCCCGAAAAGCCGGCCAATCACACCAACAGGGATTGTTGGGTGTTCAAGTAGGCAGGCAAGTTAAACACCGAAAATGAAGACAAGGGGCTGTATAGCGATGACGACGAGGAGCCCCGGCCACCGAACAACAATGGACAGAAGGGTTTTCCCCCACAAGTGCGGACGGTGAACATGATATACGCAACCCACGTCCCCTAAAGGGAGCGGAAGCGCGCGTTAAGGGACATATACGCGGTAGAGCCAGTCGCCCCAAAGTTCAACCCATGGTCCTCCTGCCCGATCACCTTTGATCGAAGGGACCATCCCACTAGCATCCGTCATGGCGGATTCGCCGCATTGGTCCTAGACCCAATTATTGACGGATTTCATCTCACTAGAGTCCTTATGGACGGCGGCAGCAGCCTGAACCTGCTTTACCAGGATACAGTGCGGAAAATGGGCATAGATCCCTCGAGGATTAAGCCCACCAAGCCGACCTTTAAAGGCGTAATACCAGGTGTAGAGGCCAACTGTACAGGCTCAGCCACACTTGAAGTGGTCTTCGGATCTCCGGATAATTTCTGAAGCGAGGAGTTAATCTTCGACATAGTCCCGTTTCGCAGTGGTTATCACGCACTGCTCGGGCGAACCGCATTCGCCGGTACCGCACTATGCATACCTTAAGCTCAAGATGCCAGGCCCCCGAGGAGTAATTATGGTCAATGGAAACACCGAACGCTCCCTCCGAACGGAGGAGCACACGGCGGCCCTTGCAGCGGAAGTACAAAGCAGCCTCTCCAGGCAATTCTCTAGTCCGGCCACTAAACGACCGGACACCGTCAAGCGCGCCCGGAGTAATCTACAACAAGACCGCCTGGCACGATCCGAGCAGGCGTAGCAACGCGGCCCCAACCCCAACCCTCGCAAAAAGGCGACGCCAGTACTTCGCGTACATAACTATGCTCTAGAGATACCATGGGTACAGGGGGACGGGCACCATCATGGCACGCCCAAAAATACGGCTTAAACCGTACCAGGGGCTGCCGATTTTTTTTTAATTTTCTCTTACTTTCAGGACTCCATCCTTTGGAAGGCCTTTTCGGCAGTTCAATTGCCGCACAAACGATGCAAGAACCAGGAAAGCAGACAAGCCACGCCGCAGTACGGAACTCCCAGGTGGTCTCTATCATGAGCAGTATACCTGCTCCGCATACTATTCCGCAGCTTGCCCCTGGAAAGGACATGTTAACTAGTCCAACCTTCCACTTATCGCATTATTTGTATCGTTCTACTTTGATCGCAACCCTTTTTAATAAACAATGCATAGCTTTCGTCTATTTTTGCATTACCTTTTTTTCTTTATACATGTTCCTTAATGGCATGTTGCACCCGTACAAGTTGGTACGGCCAAAATACGCCAGGGGCTTTAGTACCCCTCAATATGGTGTGAGAAGTCCGAACACTTTAACAAGTGTGGCACCCCGAACTTATAGCATTATATGCATCGGCTCCGAATCATGTCTTGGGTCAATAGTTGGGTTTGCCCAGCTCCTATGTTTTGGTGCCTTACGTTCCGCTATATCGACTAAGGTAGCACTAGGAGAACCACTGCGATTGTGCCCCAGTTGAGCTGGGTTGAGCACCTCAGTGGAGAAAGCTAAAACTGACTGTCATGATGAAGCGAGAGCTGGTCACTGTTCGAGAGATTTTTCGAGTCCCTAAAGACTTATGCCGCTTAGGGCGAGGAGCCGGCTCTGTCCGGCCAAGGCGTGGATAGCGCCCCGAACTCGGTCTTCCAAATACCAGGGGCTTCGCCGAAATTTAAAATTATAGAATTCTATGGCTAAGTGAGAATGTTCACGCATTATAGTCCGATTGCCTTGTTCGTTGGGCTGAGCGCCTCCCTCGAAGGACCCAAACATGGGAAAAAGAGCGCTCAGGTTTATCCCCGAACACCCCCGCACTAGCGGCACGGGGGCAGAAGCCGAAGACTCGCCATCTCTTAGAATTGATAAACAGCTGCACAGAAGGTAATATTTTAAATTCCAATAATATTGCTTAGCGCATATGAACAAGTTTTTAGCGCACAGGACAAAACGAGCAAGTTTCACTCAAAAATTACATCCCTAGAACATTCATCCGCCACAAGGCGGGCACCCTTCAAAACATCCTTATAGTAATTCTCGGGCTTGCGATGCTCTTTCCTCGGCGGTGGCACGTCCTTCACAAGCTTCTCAGCATCCAGCTTGCCCCAGTGCACCTTAGCATGGGCAAGGGACCTACGGGCACCTTCAATGCAGACAGAGCGCTTGATGACTTCGAGCCTTGGACAGGCCTCCACCAGCCGCTGCACCAGCCCGAAATAGCTCCCAGGCAGAGCCCCTCCAGGCCACAGCCGAATAATGAGGCCCTTCATGGCCTGTTCGGCCGCCTTGTGGAGCTCGACCAGTTGCTTCAGCTGGTCGCTCAGGGGCACGGGGTGTCCGGCCTCAGCATACTGAGACCAGAACACCTTCTCTGTCGAGCTGCCCTCCTCGGCTCGATAGAATGCGGCGGCATCGGACACACTCCGGGGAAGATCTGCGAACGCTCCTGGAGAGCTCCGGATTCGGGTAAGTAACAAGTAACTCACGTTTATGTGTTTGCTTTGCATAAAGAATGCCTTACCCGCCGCTATCTTCTTCACCTCATCCAACTCCTGGAGGGTCTTCTGGGATTCGGCCTTGGCAGACTAGGCATTTTCAATAGCCACCGCGAGCTCGGACGCTCGCGTCTTTGAGTCAAGCTCCAAATTCTCATGTTTCTCCATGAGAGCCTGGAGCTCTTGCCGCACCTTGCCAACCTCGGCCTCATACTTCTCCCGCTCGGTGCGCTCCGAGGCCGCCCTCCTCTCGGCCTCGACCAGCGCTTGCTTAAGGGTCGCCACTTCAGACGTGGCCCCTACAATAGCCACGATAATCCTGTCATTCTTTGCAATTGCACCTTTTTATATATATTTAAAAAACAAGGTATTTCTTAACTTCATTGTCCTCGAGCTGCTTCTTGGCACGCCTGAGCTCTTGCTTGGACCGCTCGAGGCTCTGCTTCAGCGTGTCCACTTCTGCAGTCAGTGCGGCGGACACAAGCAGGGAAGCCTGCATATGCATATTGACTCATTTTTGTTAGACTCCTGCGAATTCTATTTGATCCTCTATTCGGCTTTTCTTCCCGAACGCCAAACAGAGCATCAGGGGCTACTGTCTATGCGGTACTATTATTTACACATTCTTTACTTACCTCAAAGCCTATCAAAAGGCTAGTACAAGCTTCAGTCAGTTCGCTCTTGGCGGACTGAACCTTCTGGACCACCGTGTCGGTGTTCTAGGAACGGGGGTCCCCAGACTTGCCTGCCTGCGGCCTGCGGCGTGGCTCGAGGAGGGGCCCAGCACGGCCCATCTTCATCAACATAGACCCAAGACCCTCGCGAGGGGCCAAGCCTCGCGGGGCGGATGACACAGAGCTTCCTCAGGCACGGCCTCATCAGGGCTGGCTCGCGAGGAGGCGGAGAGATCAAGGCGGGGTACCTCACGAGGTGCCCGTGACGCAAGCCATGACGACCAAAGGCGCCAGGCGGGCGCCAGCCGTGCAGTGTCCTCCTTTCCTCTTTGGTGCAAAGGGAGCAAGCGCAGGCGAGAGCATCAAGCAAAGGCACCCATTTCGGTGCAACGAGACCAAGACCAGTCCAACGGCAGGGAGGAAGTCATTGTGGAGCCCAAGCCAACGTCACCACCAGAGCCTTTGGCAGGCGAGGACCAACTTTAGTCAAGATAAGTGTACCAGATGTTCCCCTTCAAAATGGCCAATTGTTGGCGCGCTTCCCGCTCAATATTTGGGAAGAGGCCCAGGGCCTTTGCCTATAAATAGGACTAGCCACCCGCAGGGTAGGGGGGATGGTAATCAATAGATCGGATCACAATTGAATCAGAGAGAGAATCGAGAAGAGAGAGAGAGAGAGAGAGAGAGAGAGAGAGAAGGGTGACTGAACTCCTCCTAGCAGTTCATCCCCCCAGCCAAGGACAGACCCCCGCGAGGCTGTTCTTCCTTGTATTGCTCATCATCATCAGCCCAAGAGGCAATCCACCACACCACACACTCAAGTAGGGTATTACACCACAACGGTGGCCCGAACCAGTATAAACCCTGTGTCTCTTGTGCTGTTCTTTCCATAGCTTAGATCTTAGTGAGGCGGAGGGGTGCAGGTAGGTAGAAGGCGAAATATCCATGCGCACCCCAGTGTTCGAACCTCGAGGGTCTGCCGGAACCCGAAATCCGACATTTGGCGCGCCAGGTAGGGGTGCACCGGAGTTTTCCCTTCCGCCACCGCCACGACCTGCCTCGCGATGAGTAGCGCGTCGCCCGCTCCGGCCGCCGGCGCCAGCATGGGGGCCAGGGGGCTCCGAGCCCTGGCCCCAGCCCTGCAACGGGTACGGTGGCTGGACAAGTTCAAGCCAACGACGCTGCCGCGCTACGGCGGCGCGACTGATCCGTTGGCCTTCTTGCTGGCGTACGAGGAGGCCATCCTCGAAGCTGGAGCTAACGATAGGATCATAGCCAACTGGCTCCCCATGGCCCTCACCGGCGCTCCGCGCGCATGGCTACTCCACCTGCCGGCAGCCTCCGTGGCCTCTTGGGAAGAGCTCCGCAGCCTCTTCCCCGCCCACCACGCTACACCAACACCCCCGGTCGTCGCGGCCCTCCTGGGCGGCTCGCAGGCGCCGCCTACAAGTCACCACATCAAGCCGTTCATCCGCCGGGTCAGCGCCGCTTCCACGTGGCAGGGGGCTCTCCCGGACCGGGCGGCGCCCAAGGCCGGCCTGACCTTCAGCTCGGAGGACCACCCCTCCAACTCGGCCTGCTCAGGTGCGCTCCCCATGCTGTGCAGCCCACCATCTGCCAGGTGGCCGTCACCAGAACTCTCATCGATGGCGGTGCGGGCCTCAGCATGCTCTCGGTTGAGGCCTTCAACCTCCTCTGCATACCCCTGGAATGGCTGCAACCCAGCCGGCCCTTCTCAGGCGTTGGGGGCGGATCATCCAGCTCCTTGGGACAGATCCGGCTCCCAGTAACCTTTGGCACCTACAACAACTTCCGCACGGAGCTGGTCGACTTCGACATCATCCCCATCAGCCTCCCCTATAATGCCATCCTCGGCTACCCAGCGCTGGCCCAGTTCATGGCCGCGACGCACCCGGCGTACAACCTCATGAAGATGCCCGGGAGCAGCGCTGTCCTCACCGTGCACGGGGACACCGGAGACGCGCTGCGAGTGCTCAAGCTCGCCTTCAAGACGGCGGCGTCGGCACAGCCCGCCGACTCGGAGACCCCCGAGCCCAAGGAGGCTGCACCCACCAAGAAGAAACAGTTGTTCACCCAAGACAAGGCAGAAACCAAGCAGATACCCGTCGATGAGGACGGGTCCACCAACGCCACTTTCACCATAGGCGCCAACCTCGAACCCGAGCACGAGGAGGCCCTGGTCAGGTTCCTGCGTGCAAACAAGAAGGTATTCGCTTGGGAGCCTGACCAGTTGGCGGGGATCCCTAGGAGCGTAATCGAGCATCACCTCAACGTGTGCCCCAACGTGCGCCCTGTGAAGCAGAAGGCAAGGCGGCAGTCCACAGAAAAGCAGGCCTTCATCGTCCAAGAGACCCGCAAACTAGAAGCCGCTGGGGTCATTCGCGAGGTCTGATACCCGGATTGGTTGGCCAACCCTGTCGTTGTGCCAAAGAAGGGAGGGAAGGAGCGCATGTGTGTCGACTTCACCAACCTCAACAAGGCATGCCCGCAAGATCCGTTCCCGCTCCCCCGCATCGACCAGATCGTCGATTCCACCGCAGAATGCGACCTGCTATGCTTCTTGGATGCCTTCTCTGGGTATCACCAGATCAAGATGGCGGTAGAAGACGTCGAAAAGACAGCCTTCCTAACCCTGTGTGGGGTGTACTGCTACACATGCATGCCATTCGGGCTGCGTAACGCAGGGGCGACCTTTCAACGGCTGATGCACATCACCTTGGGCCCGCAGCTCGGGAAGAATGTTGAGGCTTACGTCGATGACATTGTGGTGAAGTCTTGGGAGGCCAGGACCCTGATACAAGACCTGGAGGAAACCTTCGCGAGCCTCAACACAGTGAACCTGCGACTCAACCCAGAGAAGTGTGTGTTCGGAGTCCCCTCGGGCAAGCTCTTGGGTTTCCTTGTGTCCCACCGAGGCATCGAGGCTAACCCGGAAAAGGTCAAGGCGGTCGAGGACATGAGCCCGCCAAAGACCCTCAAAGAAATGCAGAAGCTCACTGGGCGCGTGACCATGCTGGGGCGCTTCATCTCCAAGTTGGGGGAGCGAGCGCTGCCCTTCTTTCAGCTAATGAAGAAAAAGGGGCCCTTTGAATGGACTGAAGAGGCCGACAAGGCGTTCTAGGATCTCAAGAGATACCTGACCAGCCCTCCGGTCATGGTGGCTCCGCGCCCTCAAGAGCCCCTGGTGCTTTACCTCGCCGCCACTCCCTACTCCGCCAGCGCAGCCCTGGTGGCGGTTAGGGAGGAGTGTCGAATCAAAACCATAGCAGCAGCCCGGGACAAGGCAAAAGAGGAACAAGGAAGGCCCACAGAAACTGCCACCGCGGCTGAGGACGATCAGCCGCCGTAGAGGAGTGCACCGGAGGCGGAAGAGGCCCCTCTCCCAGATGGCCAGCCTCAGGAGGCCTCATTGCCTCAGGAGGCGCCATGGTCTCCGGAGGGCGCCACCAGCACTGACGCACCCAACCTCGTTGAGCACCCAGTGTACTTCATCAGCACGGTGTTGCGGGACACGAGGGCACGGTACCCCATGCCTCAGAAGCTCCTCCTCGCGCTACTGGTGGCCTCACGCAAGCTGCGGCACTATTTTCAGGGTCACCCCATCAAGGTCGTCTCGTCATACCCCCTGGAGAGAGTGCTCAGGAGCCCTAACTCAGCTGGAAGGGTTGCTGAGTGGAACATAGAGCTGCAAGTGTTTCAGCACGACCAGAGTCATCAAGGGAGCAGAATTAGCGGATTTTGTGGCAGAATGGACGGAGGCACCAGGCCTCAAGGCCGACGAGGATCGGTCCCTCTCCCCAGGAAGCGAGGCGCCAGAAGGTTGGGTCATGTACTTCGATGGGGCGTTCTCCAGGCATGGCGCTGGGGCTGGGGCGGTGCTTATATCGCCCACTCAGGACAAGCTCTACTACGCTGTACAGCTCTGTTTCCAGCAAGGTGAAAAGGTCTCCAACAACCTAGCGGAGTATGAAGGTTTAATAGCAGGCTTGAAGGCCGTAGCTGCCCTGGGGGTGAAACGCCTCACCATCAAGGGCGATTCGCAGCTCCTTGTCAATTTCTCCAACAAGGTGTACGAGCCGAAAGATGAGCACATGGAAGCCTACCTTGCGGAGGTCCGCAGGATGGAGAAGCAGTTCTGGGGGTTGGAGTTGCAACATGTGCCCCGTGGCACCAATCAGGAGGCCGACGACATCGCCAAACGGGCGTCCAGGCGGCTACCTCAGGAGCCTGGCATCTTCGAGGAGCGTCTCTTCAAACCCTCAGCCCTGCCGTCATTGTCAAACACGGCTCAGCCTCGAGAGGAGCTCCCCTAGCCACCCGCCTCAGGAGCCCCGGTCTGTGGCCCGGCCTCAGGAGCACGCCTGCTCTTGACGATGGAACCTCAGGAGGGGTGCTGGATCACGGAGCTCCGGAGTTACTTAACATAAGGGACCCTGCCGGAGAAGGAGGAGGAAGCGGAGCGCGTGGCACGGCAAGCCACGGCATACTGCATCAAGGATGGAGAGCTCTACCGGAAGCGACCAAACGATGTATCCCTGCACTGCATCTCCAGGGAGCAAGGAAAGGAACTGCTGGAAGATATACACGGCGGAGACTGTGGACATCATTCATCATCACGGACCCTCGTCGGCAAGGCGTTCCGAAGTGGGTTTTATTGGCCCACCGCACTCAATGACGCCGTCGAACTGGTGAAAGCTTGTGAGGCCTGCTAGTTCCACGCCAAGCAGATCCATCAGCCGGCAGGAGGCCTGCAGACTATACCCCTTTCGTGGCCATTCGCAGTCTGGGGGCTGGACATCCTGGGCCCGTTTCCTCGGGCGCCAGGGGGCTACCGCTACCTCTACGTCGCTGTGGACAAGTTCACCAAGTGGGCTGAAGTAGAGGCCGTCCGCACCATCCCCGCGGGTTCCGCGGTCAAGTTCATCAGGAGCATCGTGAGCCGGTTCAGGGTGCCGAACCGCATCATCATAGACAACGGTTCGCAGTTCACCAGTAACCTCTTCAAAACATATTGTGCTAACCTTGGAACGCAGATATGCTATGCTTCGGTGGCGCACCCCCGAAGCAACGGCCAGGCCAAGCGAGCCAACGCAGAGGTCCTGAGGGGCCTCAAGACCAGGACATTCAAGAAGAAGCTGGAGGCCTGCGGCAGAAGTTGGCACGACGAGCTTCAGTCCGTGTTGTGGTCCATCCACACAACCGCGACCAAGCCGACTGGAGAGACCCCGTTCTTCCTAGTCTACGGAGCCGAAGTGGCCCTCCCTCACGAGGTCAGACGTCGCTCCGCGCGGGTCCTGGCATTCAACGAGGCGCAGCAGGACGCCATGCGGGGGATGGACCTCGTGCTGGGGGAGGAACATCACCAAGAAGCTGCGCTGCAAGCAGCGAGGTACCAACAAGCACTGCGACGATATCACTGCCGCAACATCCGCCCCAGAACTCTCGAGGTAGGAGACCTCGTGCTCAGGCGGGTTCTCTCCAGGGAGGGACTACACAAGCTCTATCCCATGTGGGAGGGCCCATTCAAGGTTGTTCATGTTTCCAGGCCCGGCTCTGCGCGCTTGGAGACTCAGGAGGGGGTGCCGGTCCAGAACGCATGGAACATCCAGCACCTCCGGAGGTTGTCGGAGTAAATAGCCATGGGTAGCCTAGCCGGCTTCCCCTGGCCCTTCTGAAAAAGTTACGAGCCTGCCCGGCTCTCAAAAATCAAAGACGTGGGGCCGCCTTCCCCTTGCTGGCTGCCACCCAGGCTGGCTTTCAGAAGGCGGTCCGATTTTAGCCCTCATGATAAGGCCGACTCCAAGAAGCCGTCCATGAGAAGGCCGACTCCAAGAAGCCGGCTCCCCATAAAGCGGTCCAGACCGTACCCACAAAAGTTTGCACCCACCTAATGGCAGTGCGACGGGGCGTGGCTACAGAAAAGCCTGCCACCCCCGAATCCCGGAGCACGCCTGGCACAGTGCGCCGTACGGGGTAGGCATGACCCGTCCGGCACGGCACTGTCTCCATGTTGACCCTAGCATCACCCACGACGAGCTGCTCGCGTGGCCCATAGACGGTGGGCCCCTTTGAGCAGAGAGAAGCCTGAAGGCGGCCACGCCTCCACCAGTCGGCCCGAGACAGAGCCGGCTCCCCGCAGCCGGCTTGCCGCCTCCCTCGAAGAAGACGCCCCATTAAGGAGACAAGACGCGGTAAGGCTACAGCGATCGCCTGACAGGTGGCGGTATTGTAGCCGCGCTTACCACGATGAAGCTCACGTCAACAAGATGGAGCCACAGTGACCAGCCGCCGACCAGGCCCTGGACAGTGGGGCCTGCCTGTCGACCAAGGGGCCGGCAGCCGGCGGGACCCACCAGTCGGCGGGCCCCAGCAGCCGGCGCAGAAGCCGGCGGGCGCAGTCACGGACGACTGGGCCCCGCGCCCAGTCGGATTACCATTGTACCCCCGGGGGGTAGGCCTATATAAACCCCCCGGGGCACCCATGCAAAGGGTTGGACCCCTTACTAGTTTTAGACACCACACAAGGAGAGGAAGCAGGCTAGCCGTGCCCTTCTTCCTCCTCCCATCAAACAGCTCAAGAAGCGTTGTGTAGCTACTTAATTCATCTAGTAAACATGCGGAGACCCCGCAGAGCAGCAGTAGGGGTGTTATCTCCACGGAGAGCCCTGAAGCTGGGTAAGATCTGCCGGCGTGCATGTCTTCGCCTTATCCCGTTTCCAGGCACCGGCGATGTCTTACTGGCTCCCACAATGATAAGCCACCCGTTGGCATATGTCGCACCTACCACCCGACATTTGGCGCCCACCGTGGGGCCAGGTGCACCGTCGTCCGGAGACCTGTTCTGGACGGGAACCCTCTTCCTCCCCCGCGAGCGTAGCCAGCCCGGCACGCCCGATGGCGCTTGCCACGACGCGCTGCAAGGCGTCACCAGCATCTGCGCGGCGAGCAGCCTCGCCGATCTCCTCGACGAAACTATCATCTCCGACGAGCTCGCCTCCGATGCGAGCACCGACCACCTCGCCAACCTTCTTGGCCAGCTCCATGTCTCCAGCGAGCCCGCTGCGGACCTGGAGTCGGTTGGCTCCACTGACCCGATGCCTGTTGACTCCGACACGGCCTCCTACGACACCTTCCCCACCAATGTCACGATCTACAACGACCCGCTTCCTTGAGCCGACGGCTGCGATGCTATCACCACCGAAGTGATGGTTGTCGGCCACGGCGGCCCGGCCGACGAGAGTGCCCACGACGCCTCGCACGCGGCGGCCCACGACTTGTCCGCTCCCCTCCCAGCTAATGCCGATGACGAAGCACTGGAGGCACGCCGCCTCGCCCTCCTCGCAGAGGGCCGGAGGCTGGCTTCCGTAAGACGCTCACTGAGGCCTATCAGCGCGAAGCTGACCGCGCCGCCTTTGGCACGCCGGCCCCGGGCGGGCCAAGCCAGGCCGGCCTTGTCAAGCAACACGGCGCCGTCATTGCTGACACGCTGGGAGTCGATCGCCCGGTCTATGCCACTCCGCTCAAGAATTTGTGTGCCGCCCAGGCGGCTGTAGACGAGTTGGACGGCTTGGAGGCCGAAGACCTCCCCCACATGACCCGGCGCATCCAGCAATTGATTGACGCAGCCGCGCAGCGACACGAAGCCGACGCCCGCGTGGAAAGCCCTCCCCTGCGCCGAGAACACGGCACGACGTCCCGGACGCCGACTACGAGCAACACCCGCGCGCGACACGAGAAGGAGCTGGCTGCCAGCCGCAGCCGGACCCAGATCTCCATCGAGCGAGACGCGGACGGTCATCCCCGAGCCATGGAATGGCGGGGCGACCCGCCTCCGCCTCCGCCCCGTGGAGAGAGATATCCCGCCCCGCCGCCAGTGGCGCACCCGACTCTCAGCGGCCGGCTAGGCCGCCGCGAAGGAATCGGCGAGAACGACGCTCGCCATCGGATCGACCGCCAGGCGCGATCCCTGGCGTTGGAAGAAGAAGACGATGTCGGCCCGCCTTGTTTCGGCCCCCGCATCCGCGACGAGCCCTTTCCCAAAGGGTTCTCGCTCCCAAGAGACACGCCCAAATACAACGGCTCCGTGAAGCCGGAAGATTGGTTGATCGACTACTCCACGGCGGTTAGCATAGCCAACGGCAACCGGCGCGTTGCCGTGAAGTACGTGCCCCTCATGCTGCAAGGCACGGCGCGGACCTGGCTCAACAGCCTCAAGCCGCGTAGCATCAACAGCTGGCTAGATTTCACAGAAGCTTTCATCCGCAACTTCACCAACACCTACAAGCGGGCTCCCAAGCCCAGACAGCTCTCCTTGTGCATACAAGGCCCCGCCGAGTCCACTCGCGATTACCTCATGCATTGGGCCGAGCTCCGCAACTCCTGTGAAGGGGTGCACGAGGTGCAAGCCATAGAATACTTCACAGTCGGATGCCGAGAAGGCACCCTCCTCAAGCACAAGCTCCTCTGCGACGAGCCGGCTACCCTCGACGAGCTTCTGGACATAGCGGACAAGTACGCCACCGCCAACTCCTCGATGAAGACCGAGCTACGGGTAGACGCGTCCAGAAAGGTACTCAACCCGGCGCCCAAGACGCCGGCAGGGGATTCCGGTCGACGCCCCCACTCGAACGACCACAAGCGCAAGGGCCCCGCGCCGCCTCCCGCCAGTCGGCAGGTGGCCACAGTCGAAGATGCGCCGCCTGAAGAGCGACCGGTGCCCAAGCCCAAGGGCGGTAGGCTGGCTTCGTAGCCCGCCTTCTCCTACGAGCAAACTCTCGACGCCCCTTGCAAGTTCCACAACGGCGTGAAGCCGTCCAACCACACGACCCGGAAGTGCCATTGGCTCACCCGAATCTCTAAAGGTGAAGGGCTCGCACCGCCTCCGCCTGCCGGCCCGCCGCCGCCGCCTCCGGCCGCTCGGCCCGCAGTCGGAGCCGTGCATGACGAGTTCCCTAATGAGCAAGCAACCTACATCGTCTTTACAAACCAGCCCGAAAACCGGCGCAGCAAACGCCAAGAGCGCCAGGAAGTTAGCGTGGTCGCTGCCAACCCCGCCCGACACATGCATTGGTCAGAAAAGCCCATCAGCTGGAGCCGGGCCGACCATCCGGAGGTGATGCCGTCTCCCGGCTCTTATGCTTTGGTCCTGGAAGCCACCCTTGCGACGGACAGACGCGCCGCCTGCTTTTCCCGTGTGTTGATAGACGGCGGGAGCAGCATCAACATCCTGTACCGTGACACCCTGGAAAAGCTAAATGTCAAGACGAAGCAGCTCACGCCAACTCGGACAGTGTTTCATGGCATCGTACCGGGCTTATCCTGCGCCCCCATTGGCAAGATCAAGATCGATGTGCTTTTTGGGGACAAGGAGCATTTCCGCCGGGAAGCGATCTGGTTTGAAGTGGTGGACCTGGAGAGCCCTTACCATGCATTGCTTGGCCGACCTGCCTTGGCCAAATTCATGGCAGTTCCCCACTATGCATACCTAAAGATGAAGATACCAAGCACCAAAGGCGTCATCACCATAGCCGGTGATTACAAGAAGTCCTCCAAGTGCGCGGCGGCCAGCAGCCGGCTGGCCGAGTCCCTTGTGATTGCCGAAGAGAAGAAGATGCTGGACCGAGTCGTGGCCATAGCCGGCAAGCAGTCGGCCGTGTCCCCCGACCCCAAGGGGCATGATGCTCAAGGATCTTTCCAGCCGGCCAAGGAGACGAAGAAGATACCTCTTGACCCCGAGCATCCAGAGAGGTTTGCCGTCATCGGGGCAAACCTGAACAGCAAATAGGAAGGCGAGCTCGCCGATTTCCTCCGTGAGAATCGGGACATCTTTGCATGGTCCCCCAAGGACATGCCGGGTGTTCCGAGGAAATTCGCCGAGCACAAACTACACGTTCGATAAGACGCAAAGCCAGTCAGACAACCCCTTCGCCGACTTTCCGAGGAGAAACGCAGGATTGTAGGGGAGGAGATAGCCCGGCTCTTGGTGGCCGGCTTCATCATGGAAGTTTTCTTTCCAGAGTGGCTCGCCAACTCGGTCCTTGTGCTAAAGAAGAACAACAAGTGGCGCATGTGTATAGACTACACGAGCCTCAACAAGGCCTGCCCCAAAGATCCTTTTGCCCTGCCAAGGATTGACCAAGTGATAGACTCCACAGCCGGATGCGAGCTGTTGAGTTTTTTGGATGCTTACTCCGGATATCATCAGATAAAGCTAGACCCGGACGACCGCCTGAAGACCGCATTCATCACGCCATTTGGAGCCTTCTGCTACCTGACCATGACATTCGTCTTGAGAAATGTCGGTGCCACTTTTCAGCGTTGCATGCAGAAGTGCCTCCTCAAGCAACTCGGCAGAAACGCTCACATTTACATGGACGACATCGTGGTGAAGACGGAGAAGCGCGGCACCCTGCTGGGAGACCTCAAGGAAACGTTTGAGAACTTACGCCGGTTCCAAATCAAGCTCAACCCCGAGAAATGCGTGTTCGGAGTGCCAGCCGGCCAGCTCCTAGGCTTCCTGGTCTCCGAACGCGGCATCAAATGCAACCCGGTGAAGATCAAGGCCATCGAGAGAATGGCGATCCCTACCAAGCTTCAAGACATTCATAAGTTCACCGGGTGCTTAGCCTCCCTGAACCGCTTCATCAGCCGGCTCGGAGAGAAAGCTCTCCCCCTCTACCGCCTCATGAAGAAGAGCACTCACTTCGAGTGGAATGACCAGGCCGACCAAGCTTTTCACGAGCTGAAGAAGATGCTGGCCACGCCGCTTGTCCTCGCAGCGCCGACTAAGAAAGAGCCCATGCTCCTTTACATCGTTGCAACCAGCCGGGTGGTCAGCACCGTCATCGTAGTCCAGCGCCCAGAAGAAGGCCGAGCCCAGCCGGTCCAGAGGCCGGTGTATTATTTGAGTGAGGTGTTGTCCGCCTCAAAGCAGAACTACCCGCACTACCAAAAGATGTGTTACGGCGTGTATTTCACCACCAAGAAGCTGAAGCCCTACTTTCAAGAGCATCCCGTCATGGTCGTATGCACTGCCCCACTAGCCGAGATCATAGGCAGCCGGGACGCATCCGGCCGGGTGGCAAAATGGGCCATCGAGCTGCCCCCCTACACGATCTTCTACCAGCCCCGCACTGCCATCAAGTCCCAAGCACTGGCCGACTTCCTCGTCGACTGGGCCGAGACCCAGTACCTGCCGCCGGCTCCCGACTCCACCCATTGGCGCATGCACTTCGACGGGTCCAAGATGCACACCGGCTTGGGAGCCGGCGTTGTCCTTACCTCTCCCAAAGGCGACAAGCTCAGATACACGCTACAGATCCACTTTGCCGCCTCCAACAACGTGGCCGAGTACGAGGCGCTCATACACGGGCTCCAGCTTGCCAAAGAACTTGGCATTCATCGGATCCTATGTTATGGCGACTCGGACCTGGTGGTCCAGCAATCATCCGGCGACTGGGACGCCAAGGATGCGAATATGGCGAGCTACCGCTTACTGGTCCAACAACTCAGCGGATACTTTGAAGGATGCGAGTTCCTCCATGTACCACGAGCCGACAACGAGCCAGCCGATGCCCTGGCTCGAATAGGCTCCACTCGGCAAGCAATTCCAACCGGCATCGCTCTACAACGCCTCCTAAAGTCGTCCATCAAGCCGTCTCCAGAGTTTGATTCCATCTTCGTGCCGCCTGACCCCGATGCGGCCGGGTCCGGCTCAAAGAACCAAGTAGGCGACCCCAAGACCCCCGTAGCCGGCCCGGCGACTTCAGCAGCCAGCTCGGGGACTTCGGCGGCCAGCTCGGGGACTTCGGCGGCTGGCTCGGGGACTTCGGCGGCTTGCTCGGGGACTGCTGTAGCCGGCCCGGGGACTGCACCAGCACTACAGCCGGCGGCCGACTCCACCACCTCATCGCCCAGCCCGCCCACCCTGGTAGCAGTAGCCACATTGGCAGTAGGAGAAGTCGCGTCTCCGTCATGGGCTCAGTCCATCCTCAACTTCCTAGCAAACCAAGACCTGCCGGCTGACAAAACAGAAGCAAGACAAGTCCAGCGTCGAGCCGGAGCGTACACAATCGTCAACAAAGAACTACTCAAGCGCAGTGTCACTAGAATCCTCCAACGGTGCATCGAGCAAGAGAAGGGCATTGCAATCCTCAGAGACACTCACCAAGGAGAATGCGGCCACCATGCGGCCTCAAGATCACTTGTCGCCAAAGCTTTCTGCCATGGTTTCTTCTGGCCGACCGCTTTGGACGACGCCAAAGAATTAGTCAAACATTGCAAGGGATGCCAACTCTTCAGCTCCAAGCAACACGTGCCGGCTTCGACACTCAAGACCATTCCCCTCACTTGGCCCTTTGCCGTTTGGGGACTGGACATGGTAGGCCCATTCAAGACGGTGCGCGGCGGCATGACACATTTGCTAGTCGCCGTGGACAAATTCACCAAGTGGATTGAGGCAAGGCCGATCAAGAAGCTGAATGGGCCGACTGCCGTGATGTTCATCGCAGACATAACAACTCGGTATGGCGTGCCGCATAGCATCATCACCGACAATGGCACGAATTTTGCCAAAGGAGCCTTGGCACGCTTCTGCGCAGCCCAAGGTATCCGGCTGGACTTAGCATCCGTCGCCCACCCGCAGTCAAATGGCCAAGTCGAGCGAGCCAACGGCCTCATCCTCTCCGGTATCAAGCCTCGACTGGTTGTACCTCTGGAGCGCTCAGCCGGCTGTTGGCTCGATGAGCTGCCGGCTGTCCTCTGGAGCCTGCGCACTACACCAAACAAGTCAACCGGCTTCACCCCTTTCTTCCTTGTGTATGGTGCCGAGGCGGTCATCCCAACTGACATCAAATTCGACTCGCCTCGAGTAACCATGTACACGGAAGCGGAGGCCAAGGAAGCACGAGAAGACGGCGTCGACCTGCTGGAAGAAAGACGGCTGTTAGCCCTCAGCCGATCTGCCATCTACCAGCAGGGTTTGCGCCGCTACCACAGCCGGAAGGTCAGGCCAAGATCCTTCCAAGAGGGTGATCTTGTGCTCCGGTTGATCCAGCGAACAGCCGGCCAGCACAAGCTCTCAGCCCCTTGGGAAGGTCCCTTCGTCATCAGCAGAGCTCTAGGCAATGACTCCTACTACCTGATCGACGCACAGAAGCCGAAGGCGTGCAAGAGAGACGACTCCGGCAGGGAGTCGGAACGACCATGGAACGCCAACCTCCTCCGAAGATTTTACAGTTGAAATGCAGTATGTACCGCGCTAACTTTTGTATTAAGTACAAGACAATAGGCTCCCCGAGGAGGGCTCGGGGACTGCCATCCCTTATTTATGAATGAAAAGTATCATGCTTATGACCTTGTCGTGTCATTTACTTATTCCGTCCGGCACCGAGTTCGACTAGTTGGCTCGGGGACTGGCCGACTGGAGTTATGTTAGAAGTCCTACCCGCAGTCAGACAAGTAATGTGCCGGCTCCCAAGCCTTTTCTTGCCAAAAGTCGCAGTTCGAAGAATCGGCTGTCCGGCTGGTAAGAGTAAAAGGCAGGAACGGGTGCCCACACGAAAAACGGCTAGGGACTAACGGACTAATATAACAAAAGCCGGTTTTTCTCACACCGCCGACTGGCTACCAGAGTAGCCGGCCAGCCGGTTTCCATTCACTTCACTTCAATCCAAGAAAGCTGAAGTACTTGCCTCCCCAAAGAGGGAAGGCGGCAAAGGAAAAAGCCTAAGGATAAAAAAGCATACGCGAATGGAAACCAAACATGCACATGATAATATTTACATACAAAAGACCTCTGAGAGGCCAGCATTCAACATAGTTTGGATACACCCCCAGTGGGTGGAACTGCGAAAACTTAACAAAGATTGTTCAAAGACAACAAGGCAGGAAAGATAAAGACGGCAGGTCAAGCTGGCGGAGCGGCCGACGAGCCAGACTGGTTGGCGGAGACGGTCGTGCCGGCTGAAGGAGCGGCCGGCTGGCGAACTTCGGCATTGTCGCCGCCTCCCGCAGAGGGCGCGCTTCCACGCGCCTCGTTGCTGGAGGCACGGTCGGCCTAAGGTCGGCCGGTTGTTCCACCAGCCGGCTCGACGTATTTGTCGTCCTCCTCTTCGTCATCCTCGCCTTCGTCGCTGGAGGCAATCTCCTCCGCCGAGTCCTCGCCCACCGCCGGGTTCAGCCCGAACCACTCCTCCAGCTGAGCAACACCGTCATCATCGATTTCGGGTGCGAAAACGCTGATGTCGGTGCACTCGGCGATCGTCGAAGCTCGCTGGGCGATAGCCGGCCTCACCTCCTCCAGCTCCACGTCGGCCTCCATCCGCCAAGTGCGCAGCTGGTCCAGGCTCAGCCCTGGGTACCAAGCCCGAACGAACTCCAACGCCCGCCCGGCTCCGAGGCGGGCCGCCGACGCCTTCCAAGCCTCAAAGCAACCAACTGCGACCTCCAGCCAGTCGGCAGTTCGGCTTGGGGTGCGGGGGATCGTCTCGCCGGGCCAGAGGGCGGCCAACACTTGCGCCCCGCCACGTTGGAGCCGGCGAAGCATCCGATGAGCTGGCTGCAACCGCGCCTGGACAGCTAGGAGCTGCTCCTCAAGCGTCCGGTTCGCATCCGGCGCGATGTTGGCCCCCGCCTGACGACGCGCCTCGCGATGGGCCTCAATGCTTTGGGAGGCGAAGGCGGAGTAGCCGGGGAAGTAGTCTGCACCAAAAACAAGCAACAGCTCAAGATAAGTCAAAAAACCCAAGCGGCAAGGGGCAGGGGAGGGCCGAGGAAGGCAGCTTATCGTCGATCAAGTCCTCGATCCGGCCGAAGCCTTCGTCTAGGGCTCGCCGGGTCTCAGACTAGCTCCCGCCTCGGTCTCATACTCCGCCTTCAAGGCGGCTTTGCTTTCCTGCGCCGCCTGCAGGGCCGCTTTGTGGCTCTCCTCTTGGTCGGCCAGCTTCTTGGCTAGGCGGTCCCGTTCCTGGACCAAGGCAGCGCACTCGGCCTCCTTGGTATGAAGGGCGGCCTTCGCTTCGCTGAGCTCCTTCCTCAAATCGGCGTTAGCCCCTGAAGACGAAGAAAAAGAAAAACCAATAAGGAAAGAGTCGTCAAGAAAGATCTGACCCGACTGCACAGCAGTCGGCCTGAATCTCGGGGACTACACCCAGTGGGTGCGCTGACGTGCCCCCACAGGAGACAGACAAGATCGAGTACTTACTTCGGCTGTCGGCCAGGTCTTCGGTCCTCCGGCTCAACTCCCGAGCCTAGGAGTTGAAGGCGGCAGCACGAAGATTGTGGTATTC
This sequence comes from Triticum aestivum, assembly GCF_018294505.1. Lineage (NCBI taxonomy): Eukaryota > Viridiplantae > Streptophyta > Magnoliopsida > Poales > Poaceae > Triticum > Triticum aestivum. The sequence goes on from NC_057803.1 coordinate 39,190,412, forward strand.
CTGAAAGTTCAGCAAAAAGCAAAGTAAGGTAGCCGTCGAGAAAGATCCGACACAACTGCGCAGCAGTCAGCCCGAATCTCGGGGACTACACCCAGTGGGTGCGCTGACGCGCCCCCACGGAAGAAATCAAGAAAGCAAAGCAGCCAGGAACGAAGGACTCACCCGGATAGTGGCTCGCGTTGACAAGAACTCCTGGGTGAACTGTTGCAGCAGGGCGGCCTGAGCTTGCAGCCGGCTCCGGACCCCTTGAGCCGCCACATTCAGCTCGCCAGTTCCCCCGCTAGGAGTCCACTCGGACGTGGCAGTGCTGGCCGCCTCGGGATCTTCCGCCGACTGGCCTGCGCCCGCGACTCAGCGCAACTCCAGCGGAGCGACGCCTCCCCCTGCGCGCCGGCCCGTCGCCGGCTGCACCTCGAGGCCGGCTCTGCTCTCCGGCTCACCTCTGGCGCCGCTGACAATTGGCCGCTTTGGCCCGCTCCGATCGGCGCTGCTAGCGGCGCTCTCCTCGCAAAGGCCACAAGGTCCTCCCCCCTCTCCATCAGCGGCGGGTCTTGAACGATCTCCTCCGCTAAGGGCAATGGGGTGTCGGGGGCTACGGCTCGAAGATGAATGGCAAGCAGCGGGGGCTGGTCGCGTGAGCTTTCCGCCTCCGTCTCCGCGGTAGCCGCCTCCGTCTGGGCCTGGGCTGCCGCATTAACCTGCTCCCTCGCTGCCTGGGCGGCTGCCTTCTCCGCCGCCTCGCGCTCCTCCCGCACTTCGCGGGCGTTCCGCTCTGTGGCCTCCCTGAGATCGGCGCGGGGGTCCACGCGGCAGGAGCTCAAAGACCCTCCGGCCGGCCCCACGACGGAGCCGCCCGGGCCCCGCTCAAGGGAAAGCGGCGCCCTGTCCGGCAAGCGAGAAAAAGTTAAGAAGAATATTCGAAGAGAAAGAGAATGATGACGAGCATGCGGCAAGGTAGTCGAAGACTTATGCTGAGACCGCCGGAGGCTGTTTCACCGCCTTGCGGAAGTAGGCCGCTTTCGCAGCCGCCTCGTCTCGCTTGGTCGCCGCGGTGGAGGCTTTGGACTTCTTCGGCCGACTGCCAAAGAGGCCTGAAGCGGCCCGGCGCTTCTGTGCGCCGCCGCCGGCCGCCGGCGCGATAGACGAGCCCGCGCCCTGTTGGTCGGCCGCCGGCTGGCGACACGGGGCGACTTTGGCTTCGAAATCGTCCGGCCAGTCCTCGAAGCTCGCGGTGAACCTTGAGCCTCCGGGCTCGGCGCTGTCCCCCACCACGGCGTCTTCCATGGCGGCTGCCCCCAAGTCCGGGTCGTCAACATCGTCCACCGCGCGGTCGGGGGCATACTGGCGTTCAATCCCTGCCGCCCCGGCCGGCGGCGCAAGAAGAGGGTTCTGCTCAAAAGAACCGACTGGTCAGAAGCCGGCCGACGACAAAAAGAAGATAGAGAGAGAAGCTTACCACGGGCGGAGGATTGGCGCGAGAATACGACGCCTTTCCGTATTGCCAGTCCCCGGCGAGCTTGCAGTTGGCGATGTAGTTAACCATGAGCACCACCTCCGCGTGGGGCATTTCCCATGTGCTCAGCCGGCTTGGGTCGAAGCGACCGCTCATCTGACACATCATATGGGGCCGGCTTTGGAGAGGAAGGATCCGGCGCTCCACGAAGGCGGCCACCAAGTCGGCCCCGCGCAGGCCTTCCGACTGAATCATCACCCGAAGCCGGGAGATGGCGGCGTTCCCGGCTGGAGACAGTGACCGGGACCGGAAGCTCCACGAGGGCTGCCTCCCAGCCGGCGGGCCAGCTACGTAAGCCGACAGGTTGATGTAGTCTCCTTGCTCGGCGACGTTCTTCACGTAGAGATACGATCTCTGCCAGACCTTCACCGACTGGATCAGGGGGATGGGCGGGAACAGGTTGTTCTCGCTCGCCCTCCTCATGGCGATGAAGGCCCCGCAGGGGGCAGGCACGCCGGCGATGACTATGTCGATCTTGCTCTGGAAGAACTCTCCCTAGAGCTCCAGCGTGGGGAGCAGCCCCAAGAAGCCTTCGCAGAGGGAGACGAAGGCCGACAGCAGCATCACCGCATTAGGCGTGAGGTGATGCGGCTGGAGGTTGTAGAATTCCAGGAAAGAGCGGAGAAATCCGCTCGCCGGAAGGCCGAAGCCGCGCAGGCAGTGTGAGCGGAAGACGACCCGCTCGCCCTCCTCCAGTGCTGGCGAGATCTCCTTCTCCGGCGCCAGGCGGACCTGTACGAGGTCGGCGCCGGGCAGGCGCTGAGTCTGGCGGAGGAACTCCACATGGTCGTCGTGGACGTTGGAGCCGTTCCACGAGCTTGACAACACCATGCGAGCGAGGCGGTGTAGAAACGCGGCGGCGCTGAGACGGGAAGCTGTGACGGCAGCGAGAGGAAGAAACGAGGGTTGGGACGAGCGGAGCGGGAGAGAGCGTGCGAACCTCTGTCGCTCTCCCTCCTCCCCCTACTTATAGACTCACGTGGCGGAGCCGAGGAGGCGCGGCGTAGGGAAGCGTGGGGATCGATCGTGCCCACTCCCCACGTCCCGCGATTATTGAGCCTTAACGGTGAAATGAAACTGTCTCGGGAAGGCGAGCGGCCCCGGTGGGCCATGGAAGATCCGCGCCCGGACCAAGGCTCGTGAGTGGCGGGCCCGGGCCTGCGGCGGCGTCCCGTCGCGCGCGTGCGCTCGCAGGATCTCGCTGCCACGTGGCCGCGGGGGGGCCCGTAGTCAGCACGCAGGTCCCCCCTCCTCCCGCCTATAAGACGCGGGGCTCTCTGAAGTCAGCATACACCCGCAAAGCCGGCTCTTCAGGATGGGAAGCTGACCAAGCTTCTCGTCCCCCTGCTCGCCTCGGAGCTCGATCAGCTTCGGGGACTACTGTCGGAGTAAATAGCCATGGGTAGCCTAGCCGGCTTCCCCTGGCCCTTCTAAAAAAGTTACGAGCCCGCCCGGCTCTCAAAAATCAAAGACGTGGGGCCGCCTTCCCCTTGCTGGCTGCCACCCAGGCCGGCTTTCGGAAGGCGGTCCGATTTTAGCCCTCAGTAGAAGGCCGACTCCAAGAAGCCGGCTCCCCATAAAGCGGTCTAGACCGTACCCACAAAAGTTTGCACCCACCTAACGGCAGTGCGACGGGGTGTGGCTACAGAAAAGCCTGCCACCCCCGAATCCCGGAGCACGCCTGGCACAGTGCGTCGTACGGGGTAGGCATGACCCGTCCGGCGTGGCACTGTCACCATGTTGACCCTGGCATCACCCACGACGAGCCGCCCGCGTGGCCCACAGACGGTGGGCCCCTTTGAGCAGAGAGACGCCCGAAGGCGGCCACGCCTCCAGCCAGTCGGCCCGAGACAGAGCCGGCTCCCCGCAGCCGGCTTGCCGCCTCCCTCGAAGAAGACGCCCCATTAAGGAGACAAGACGCGGTAAGGCTACAGCGATCGCCTGACAGGCGGCGGTACTGTAGTCGCGCTTACCACAATGAAGCTCACGTCAACAAGATGGAGCCACAGTGACCATCCGCCGACCAGGCCCTGGATAGTGGGGCCTGCCTGTCGACCAAGGGGCCGGCAGCCGGCGGGACCCACCAGTCGGCGGGCCCTAGCAGCCGGCGCAGAAGCCGGTGGGCGCAGTCACTGACGGCTGGGCCCCGTGCCCAGTCGGATTACCATTGTACCCCTGGGGGGGTAGGCCTATATAAACCCCCCGGGGCACCCATGCAAAGGGTTGGACCCCTTACTAGTTTTAGACACCACACAAGGAGAGGAAGCAGGCTAGCCGTGCCCTTCTTCCTCCTCCCATCAAACAGCTCAAGGAGCGTTGTGTAGCTACTTGATTCATCTAGTAAACATGCGGAGACCCCGCAGAGCAGCAGTAGGGGTGTTATCTCCACGGAGAGCCCCGAAGCTGGGTAAGATCCGCCGGCGTGCATGTCTTCGCCTTATCCCGTTTCCAGGCACCGACGATGTCTTACTAGCTCCCACAATGATAAGCCACCCGTTAGCATATGTCGCACCTACCACCCGACAGAGGTTCTACCCCTAAAAAGGCCCAGAGCCTGTGAAGAAGGCGAATGCCTGTGAAGCTGTCGCGTTTTGGAAAAGGCCCAGAGCCTGTGAAGAAGGCGAATGCCTGTGAAGCTGTCGCGTTTTGGAAAAGGCCCAGAGCCTGTGAAGAAGGCGAATGCCTGTGAAGCTGTCGCATTTTGGAAAAGGCCTAGAGTCTGTGAAGAAGGCGAATGCCTGTGAAGCTGTCGCGTTTTGGAAAAGGCCCAGAGCCTGTGAAGAAGGCGAATGCATGTGAAGCTATCGCGTTTTGGAAAAGGCCCGGAGCCTGTGAAGAAGGCCAACGTCTGTGAAGCTCGCCGCCCATGACACTCTCACGTAATATTGAGTTGGGGCTATACACCCACCGGAGTCTCAGGAGCGCCGGCCTTAGGTCCTGGGGCTCCCTCCCACGCCCAGTGGCAGCACTTAGCTCCGCGCTGGTGAGAAGACGTCGAAGACTAGATTAGGTGCCGGACGCGGCTTTTTCATTTGCTTTCCGCAGTTGGCTTGTTCATTCTCATTCGAAGTTTTATTGAAGCTGTTGCCGTCTTTGGCTTGTGGTTCTTCGACTTCTCACTCTCCTGCCTCGATTTCTCTTATGCAAGGCCTGGCGAGGGGGGCAGCCGAGCACCCTCGCGAGTGTTCCTGTCCTAGTCGTTCAAATGTTTCGCGACCTGGGTCCATTACAGGAGCACCCTTCCAGTCTGTGCCCCACGGGCACCGCGACACGAACACAGGGCCTGGGTCGGTCGCCCCCCCCCCACACGGCTGGGGCCGAGAACTATCCACGCGCGGGCACGTAGCCGGAAGGCACGATAACGGAAGCAAAGCGATGATTAACAGCAATAACCCAAACACGCCCCCGTGGGGCTCCACGCTACTGTCTTTTTGCGCAGCAAAAAGGAAAAGAAAGAACAAATCAGGCGCAGCTCGCCTCACACTGGCCTGCAGGGAAGACTCGAGTTGCCTCCGGGGCTCAGGCAGACTCCCTCTCGCGCTTCACCGAGGCGCGACGGCGGGCAGACACGCTACCACCTCCCAAGCAGGTACGACGGCGTGGAGGCTGACCACGGCCACCGCTAGAAGAGTCGCCGCCTGAAGAAGAACCGGTGAAGCTTGGGGAACCCTGAGCGCTGCCAACCTGGCGAGCGTTGTCCTCTCCATCATCGTCGGGCCTGGGTTCCCGGCCGCGGTCGTCGTCCTCAGGGCAGCACCCTGCGCGGCGACCATCTTCCCTAAACACCCTCACGTAGAGGGTGGCATCGCCGTCAAACTTGAAGTGCAGGGTGCACCGACGGCTCAGGCCACGCGCGCGGGCAAACGTCTGCCAACCGCGGGTCAAGGCCAGGCTCCCGGCTACGGAGACCTCCAGTGAAGCCCATGAGGCCCGGCTGCAGCATCCGTCTGCCTGAAGCCAGAGGCCGCCTGGGGCGCCGGCCGGGAGCTCGCCGAGGAGGAAGCGAGGAAGTTGAAGCCGGGTGCTAGTCGGCTCCGCCGACCACACAACAAACTCTGGCAGCACCTCTGCAGCGCGAAAGTGCGGCCTAGGGGAACGCGTGACCGAAGCGCGCCCCCCGGCCGCAGCACTCCACCGTCACCATGTAGGAAGTCGTCTCCATGGCCGCGGGGAGCTGCCATGGTGGCCACAGGATGTTTGCGAGGGCGCCCTCGGCCGCGCTTGGGCAGGGGAGAGGCAGGCTCAACCTGGTGAGCCTTCCCCTTCTCTGCGGCCGAGAACCTCCTCGACGGGGCCATGAAGAAGAAGGAGAAGCAAGGGGGGATGAACTAGAAGGGCGCGCGCCGATCCGTACTTATAGCCGGCGAGGGCCAACCGTCGGCCCCCACGATCACAGGTAATCATGACCCGCTTTGCATGCAGGGACTTGTCCAATCCGTGTAGTTGTTGAGGCGCCGTGGGGAAGCGGAGATGCCCATGTCCAATCAACCGCCACGTGGCGCCCAAGGCCGCAGGCTGTTAGGCCCGCGGTGCTTCGCTCTTGCCCTTTCGCCTCCCTGCACGGCCAAGTCCGAGCGCGCCTTGGGCCCGGGGGCTACTATCGGCGTTCTGGGAACGGGGGTCCCCAGACTTGCCTGCCTGCGGCCTGCGGCGTGGCTCGAGGAGGGGCCCAGCACGGCCCATCTTCATCAACATAGACCCAAGACCCTTGCGAGGGGCCAAGCCTCGCGGGGCGGATGACACGGAGCTTCCTCAGGCACGACCTCATCAGGCTGGCTCGCGAGGAGGCGGAGAGATCAAGGCGGGGTACCTCACGAGGTGCCCGTGACGCAAGCCATGACGACCAAAGGCACTAAGCGGGCGCCAGCCGCGCAGTGTCCTCCTTTCCTCTTTGGTGCAAAGGAAGCAAGTGCAGGCGAGAGCATCAAGCAAAGGCACCCGTTTCGGTGCAACGAGACCAAGACCAGTCCAACGGCAGGGAGGAAGTCATTATGGAGCCTAAGCCAGCGTCACTACCAGAGCCTTTGGCAGGCGACGACCAACTTTAGTCAGGATAAGTGTACCAGATGTTCCCCTTCAAAATGGCCAATTGTTGGCACCCTTCCCGCTCAATATTTGGGAAGAGGCCCAGGGCCTTAGTCTATAAATAGGACTAGCCACCCACAGGGTAGGGGGCATGGTAATCAAGAGATCGGATCGCAAGTGAATCAAAGAGAGAATCGAGAAGAGAGAGAGAGAGAGAGAAGGGTGACTGAACTCCTCCTAGCAGTTCATCCCCCCAGCCAAGAACAAACCCCCGTGAGGCTGTTCTTCCTTGTATTGCTCATCATCATCAGCCCAAGAGGCAATCCACCACACCACACACTGGAGTAGGGTATTACACCACAACGGTGGCCCGAACCAGTATAAACCCTGTGTCTCTTGTGCTGTTCTTTCCATAGCTTAGATCTTAGCGAGGCGGAGGGGTGAAGGTAGGTAGAAGGCGAAATCTCCGCGTGCACCCCAGTGTTCGAACCTCAAGGGTCTGCCGGAACCCAAAATCCGAGACACCGCACTCATAATAGTGCAGTGCTCCTCGTTGATGGAGGCGCCTGGAGCGCCTCCAACATATTGTTAGGTGCCTCCGGTTGGACGGGGGCCACCGGCACGGTGGACTTACTCCTCTTGGAAGGAGGTTCCCCCCGGACTCTGGAACCTTTGAAGGTTCTGGAGCGGTGTCTGGCCTAGAGCCAGACTTGGAGCCCTGGGGGGTTTCATCCCCTTTACTCCTGGAGTCCGGGAGGTCGCCTTGCGGTGTTGTCCGTAGGGCGGGGGGAGGAAGCCGTCGGAAGCGAGTTTACATCCGATGAGTCCAGTGAGCCGCTCGACGATGCGTCGAGCTGGTCTTTGGGTGGGCTGCATAAACATATTCGACGTAAGGGAAAGCTGTGCAATAAACGAATACTATGAATTACTCTAGTATCCGGATACTTACGATTTTGCCAGGGGCTTGGCCCTGGGCTGCCACTCCTCTCCGCCGATGTCGGCGTCGGTGGAGTAGTCCGGAGGAAGGGTTTTCCCCTTCTTGGACCCTCCGGCCTCCCTAGAGAGGGCGGCCTTCCTTTTCTTCTCTCCTCCCGCTGGAGGGGGAGAGGTTTCTTCTTCTTCCTCCTCGTCTTCATGGGAGGAATGCGCCTCGGAACCATCGGATGATGGATCCGACACCTCCTGGCGCCGGGCACTCTTTTGAGTCCCCGCGGCCTTTTTTGCGGCCTTCTTCTCCGGCACCACATAGGGTGCCGGAACCAGCAGCTTTGCCAAGCGAGTGTCCGCTGGGCCTTCGGGCAAAGGAGCCGGACGGTTGATCTGTCCGGATGTCACCTGCCAATCCTGTCGAAGGTAAGGGAGCTTACATCCCGCATGGAGTCAAACTATGAAAAACCGATACCCTGTAAAAGGAAAAAAACACCTTACCGCGAGAGCGTGACGCTGCGCACTGAATCCGCGATCCTCGGTAGCGGATGTGGGAGCCTCAGCGCCCTTGAAAAGCACCTTCGAGGCATCTTCATACGTCGTGTCGAAGAGCCTGCTCAGAGTTTGGTGCCGCGCCGGGTCGAACTTCCACAGGTTGAAAGCCCGTTGTTGACACGGGAGGATCAAGCGGATGAGCATAACCTGGACTACATTGACAAGTTTGAGCTTCTTGTCCACCAGGGTTTGGACGCATGTTTGGAGTCTGGTCAGCTCTCCCTTCTTGCCCCACGACAGCCCGTCTCCTTCCAGGAGGTGAGCCGCGTAGGGGGTCCGGATCGAAACACAGGGGGTGCGACCCATTCGACGTCGCGCGGCTCGGTGATGTAAAACCACCCCGATTGCCACCCCTTAAGGGTCTCCACAAAGGAGCCCTCGAGCCATAGGACGTTGGCCATCTTGCCCACCATGGTGCCTCCGCACTCTGCCTGGTTGCCGTGCACCACCTTCGGCTTGACATTGAAAGTCTTGAGCCATAGGCCGAAATGGGGGCGGATGCAGAGGAAGGCCTCGCACATGACGATAAATGCCGAGATGTTGAGGATGAAGTTCAGGGCCAGATCGTGGAAATCTAGGCCGTAGTAGAACATGAGCCCCCGGACAAATGGGTGGAGAGGGAAGCCCAGTCCGTGGAGGAAATGGGGGAGGAACACCACCCTCTCATGGGGCCTAGGGGTGGGTTTGAGCTGCCCCTTTTCGGGGAGCCGGTACGCGATGTCGTTAGACAGGTATCCGGCCTTCCTCAGCTTTTTCATATGACCCTCCGTGATGGAGGAGACCATCCACTTGCCTCCTGCTCCGGACATGGCTGGAGAAGGTTGAGGTGGGGAGTGCGTACTTGGGCGCTGGAGCTCGAGTGCGCAAGAATGGATACGCGAAGGAGGAAGAAGGCGTAGGTGAAAAGATGGATCCTTATCCCCTTATATGGGTGGATGCAACTACATGTCCCCACTAGCCTGGTAAAACTCGCTTATCTCCAAGCGCCGTAATCAATGGCGCGGTTGGATTACCCACGCCCGTATTGATGAGAATCCTGGGATAAGGGGACACGATCTCTGCTTTAATAAGACATGCCAAGGAAACCGCCTCGCATAACACGCTGAGGTGGGATAATGAAACGACTCGGATAAAGGCTTGGCCGTTGTCGGTGTCAAAACTGGCGGATCTCGGGTAGGGGGTCCCAAACTGTGCGTCTAGGCCAGATGGTAGCAGGAGGCAGGGAACACTTTGTTTTACCCAGGTTCGGGCCCTCTCGATGGAGGTAATACCCTACTCCTGCTTGATTAATATTGATGATATGGGTAGTACAAGAGTAGATCTACCACGAGATCAAGGAGGCTAAACCCTAGAAGCTAGCCTATGGTATGATTGTTGTGTATGGAGTTGATTGTATCTCTATCGACTAGCCTGGCCTCGGTTTATATAATGCACCGGAGGCCTAGGATAACAAGAGTCCTAGCTGAATACACCGGTGGGGAGAAGTCCTTGTCTTGATCGCCAAGTCTTGTGGAATCTTCCTTGTATGCGGTAGCCGTCCGAACTGGCCCATGAGTATATGGCCACGGGAGTCCTCGGCCCAATCTAATAGATCGGGAGACGACGTGGTGAGTACCCCCTAGTCCAGGACACCGTCAGTAGCCCCCTGAACCGGTCTTCAAGTTAGGGACGCTCCTCGATTCTTCCGAACTATTCTTCATCTTCGGTTGCCGGTCTTGAAAACTGGTTCAACAAATCTTCTTTATCTTCGATCTTGAGGATCGTCGAAATGCATTCAACGAGTTTACATGTCGGGTATCCGAGGAGCCCCTTTAAGTTTCTGGCCTTTATCAATGCCTTGTTTATTTTTATGCCACACCTCAAGTTTGAAGTTGTTCCCGGGAGGCAGGGTCCTCTTGCTTCCGAGCTCCAACGCCGGACTGCATTTGAGGTATCTTTTGCAGCCGAGCACCAACGCCGGACCGCTTCCCAGCTCTAGCACCGGAATGTATCCGAGCTCCAACGCCGGACTATGTATCCGAGCTCCAACGCCGGACTGTATATCCGAGCTCCAACGCCGAAATATATCCGAGCTCCAACGCTGGACTGTGTCCAGGCTCCAATGCCAATGCCGGACTATATCCGAGGTGTCATATCACCTTCGTTCAAAAAAGTTGAAGGAGTTTAGCCGAGCTTAATGCCGGAAATGCCCTCTATGGAGCCAGCCACTAGCGCCCGAGCTTTATGCCGGACTGCTTCCGAGGTGGTGCACCACCCCGAATGTGGGCCGATTTTTGGGAATATTTTTTTTATTAACACAATTTATTCTCTGCCGAGATATATAGCCAGTAGCCCTCAAGGTGTGTATCGGTCTAAAACCTGAGATGCACATGAAGGATGACATAAGACCGCTGATCCCAGTAGCCGCTGAGACTCAGGTTGATTTGCAAAATCGGCCTGAGGATCAAGTCCTAGCTCGGCAGAATACTTCGGGACACAAAAGCGGCGTGCTCAGTCCTCAAGACTCGGGTTGGGTGCGGTCGACCAACCTGAGGATCAAAATCTCCTCGGAAACTATATTGCACATAAAATTTTCTACATTGGACAAGCAATGCAGTAGCCCCCGAGACACTGATCGGGTGGCAACACCAGATCAGGGGATCGATGTGCCCCTTTAATATTTGTAAATAATAAGCCCGAAGCCCAGTAGCCCCCGAGCCTTAATGCGGGTACGGGTGGCCGAATTAAGGATCAATATCCATAGTAAAATCACAAATTATGTGTAATGACTCTATGTATCCAAGTACTTTACGTCATTAATGCTCGGATCCGCATTGTACAAAACTTTGTTGACCGACCATCGGCTTCCACCTCCTTGGCCAGTAGCCGAGGAGTGTTTGTCCTACTTTATAAAGCCTTTATGAGGGCAAAGATTTACGACAAACAAGGCAATCTGGCCACACGGTTTTATAAACAAAGGTACGCAGAGAGATATGTTATATTACTGTTTAACAGAGGAAATGTCTTCCAAAGAAAATAGTCCCGCTATCAGTTCCTTTCTTTGGGTTGTCATGCTAAGCATGATCATGAAACCTCATCTCGAATGTAAGAGCAAAATATCGAGGATTTAGTTTGGGAGGCCAGTTAATAGCCCCCGGTAGTGTTCGGCGATAGTCGAGGTCAAGCCGTAAACACTTCGGCTAATGTTATGAATGGCCCGTCATAGTCATCGGATCGCTGACCAGTTTACGCTTATTGTGACAGTCAGTTTTTGGCTTTCTCCACTAAGGTGCTTAACCATGTGAGCTGGAAGCACAATCGCAGTGGTTCTCCCTTTGCATGCCTAGCCGAACAAAACGGAACATAGGAAGCAAGTGCAGGAGCCGGGCAATCCAACTATTGACCGAAGACACAATTCGAAACCGATGCATATATAGCAATATCTGAGAATGTTTTTGCCGAATCCCTAAAGGTGTCCGGCGTTGCACTGTGAGACTAATGCTGGAAAAGCACAAATAGTTTAAAAGTGCCAAAAAGCTTGGAAAACCAAGAAACGTCAGTAAAAACATGACGTCCGAACAATATCAAGTGTTCGGTGCCAATCCGAAAGTTGGTCTTAGAAAAAAGAAGTGCTTTTGTCGTGCTTTAACATGATATATCCTATCTCAAGACTTCGAGCGGGTCAGCCTACGGCTTCAACCTCCTATCCCGAGGGCGGAATACTTCTCATCAGGCCAGTTTAGCAAACTAAACTCTAGCGACTTTGAGAGAGAAATTAGGCTCCCCGGCTAGTGACCGCACACTCGTGTCGAAAAAGGAGTGATAAATAATAATAAAACATTGCAACGACTAAGAAGAAGAACACTTATTATAAAACAGCTCAAATAAACTTAAGAGCCCCCAAGTGACTTGGGTAGAAGAATGATTGCATGTACCGAAGTACTTATATCATATCTATGTTCAACTGAACTTTAAACGTGTCTTAACCGACCGTCAGCTTCTCCCTCTTCGGTCAAGGACCGAAAAGTGTTATGTACTCCATCGGTCGAGAATATCGACGGTGTTTCCAATAACCAGGCAATCAGGCCATAAGGTTGTAACAGACAAAGCGCGCTCAGGGAACTTATGCTATATTACTGCGAAGAGTAAGAAGCATCTTCGAAGAAAATAGTACTCCCACCGATACCTTTTTCGGTGCTCATTGTTATTATGAGACTTGTGCAATAGATTTTTTGTACTCATGAGTTCCGTTGTGTGCCGACCATCATTGAATAACTATAAGAGCGCTAGCTTTCGGCTTCACCCAGTCTGAGGTCCGGCTCGGATGACCCGATCGTGACAATCGCAGAGGTGCTCCCTTTACTCCCTAGCCGAACAATTGGGAACGTAGGGGTAAACACACGAGCGAGGCAACCCAGCTTGCAAATCGCTTAAGTCAATGTGGTGCATATTGTGGCGTAATACACGAACAAGGAACGAAGCCGTACAAGTATAATCATATGCAAGTGGAAAAGCTTCATGAAGGAAGCCCCCAAATGAAGGTATTTGAATTTATGCGTCACAAACAAAGTTTGGACAAGGAAAATCTTTTACAAGCAACTTTTTTCCAAAAAAGTATAATGCTTGGTCGAGCCGAACACCAGTTAAAAATTAAAGCTTTGAGCATGAAAGCGACTTAGCTGGTTAATGTGTTCGGTATTGATGACGCGGTCCGAGCTTGATGCGGGGCAAGGTTCCATCCCTCAAGACGGTCCCGAGGTGGCAGAGCGGAGAGCTTGACACGCCGAAGTGGTGATATGCACGATCAATGCAGACCGGCAGAGTGACACCGAAGTCCCCGGATCATTTTCCTGTGCACAAAAAATAGTGCAAACCGGAGATAATAGTAATAATGATAATTAAAAAAATTGTTGCATAATAAATAATTTATGAAAAGTGAGTAATAAAAGAAATATGGCCTGGCACCAAAGTCAAGTCGATGCAGGGCGTCGGCGTGATGTAGTAAAGGCGTGGCAAAGCCTGAATTCACAAGTCGGTCCGAGCTCCGGATGTGGCGTTCGTCGAACTATGTACGGAAACTGATCGAACCACCAGGCGACCGTCGTTAATGCGGCCCTCATTTGATAGACCTGTGTACAGATGATGGACAAACCAGAGTAATAATTCCTTGGGAAAAATGAACCCAAACAAGCAAAAATACTGGGATTAATAGCACCTGCTTTATTTGTTGTAGCAATCCGAAGGAAGATGATTCCCGAAATTGGGACTCGCTCCGCACACCCATTGCCTGAATGGCGATAAAGCGACGGTATGGCAATGCTGGCAAAGGTTGGCTCGCCGAGGCAAAGCCCTCGGCCCAGCTAACGTGACGGAGCTGGTCGGCTAGTGACGCCGAAGTGCTCGAAGTAGGTTGATGAAGAGATGGCGAAGCCCCTGGTCCAGCCGAGATGTCGAAGCCTCGATGACAGCCGATGAGTCGAAGTAGGTCGGTGTGATGGACACCAGCTTGAAGAAGCAATAGTGCGGCCCTGTCGATGCAGGTCGTGACATGGTCGATGCCAGCTTGATGAAGCGACCGTGCGGCGATGCCGGTATGCCTGCTCCGTGTAATCCATGGAGCGGCGATATTGATGATGATTTAGCCTTCGCGATGCCGGACTCTTGTTCGGCTTGCCGAGATGATGAAACGAAGAAGTTGAGCTTGGCTAAAGTGACGATGTGTCTAGCGCAGGTCGGCAACCGTGGAGTAATATTACCGGACTGGTTTGACACCAGCATGATGTTGAAGATCATGTTCAAAAGATCTTCAAGTTAGTGGGATGTGTTCGGGAACAAAACACAATACCCCATACAAAACTGTTACGCCCCGAGACCGATGTGTTGAGTGTCGTCCAGTTATTTGCTGTTGTTGCCTTGTCATTGCTTGCGTGTCATGCATTGCATATCATGGCATCATGTGCATTTCATTTGCATACATGTTCGCCTCATGCATCCGAGCATTTTCCCCGTTGTCCGTTTTGCACTCCGGCGCTTCGTTCTCCTCCGGTGGTCATTTCTACCTTCTTTTCATGTGTGGGGGTTAAACATTTCCGGATTGGACCGAGACTTGCCAAGCGGCCTTGGTTTACTACCGGTAGACCGCCTGTCAAGTTTCGTACCATTTGGACTTCGTTTGATGCTCCAACGGTTAACCGAGGGACCGAGAAGGCCTCGTGCGTGTTGCAACCCAACACCCCTCCATTTTGGCCCAAAACCCACCTAAACCCTCTCCATCATCTTGAGCGTTCGATCACGATCGCGTGGCCGAAAACCGCACCTCATTTGGACTCTCCTAGCTCCCTCTACCTATATATATGTGATCCCCTCCGAAATATTCGCGGATTAACCCTAAAAACTCCTCTCCTCGCGCCGCCGGACGCGTCCTCACCGCACCCGGACATGTCCGCTTGGTCGCCACCTCGCTCCGGCCAATCCGACCGCGCCACGTCACCCAACCGCCGCCGCCAGCCTATCCCGAGCCGCCACCTCACCTCCCCTGCGCCCACTTCGCCGCCATCCTCCCGGGGCCCAGATCCGGCCCGCCCCAGGGCCGAACCGGGCCACACCGGGCCCTCTCTCCGCCACCGTTTGCCCCAGGCCAACCGAAGTTGCGCCGCCGCCACGGACTCCGCCGGCGCCCCGAACCTCGCCGCACCAACCGCCTCGCCGTCCACTTCCGCCCACGGCTGTCGGACCTGCCCCGCCGCCGTTCGCCGTCCACCGGAGCGCGCCGCCTCCTCCAGTGACGCCCGCGCCGCCCAGCTCCTCTACACGCCGCGCCGTGGTCGCCGGCACGCCGGCCATCGCCGTTGCTTGCCGCACCGGTCACCGGATCCGTCGCCCCCGTCGACTCTGGCAAGACCCGCGAAGCGGGATCAGATCCACCGATCCCTCCATCCAAACGCGGCCTTGTCTCGATCCGGATCCGCTTCATCCTGGATATCCCCGTCCGCTGTTGACTTTTCCCGCGGGGTAAAATTTCAGTAAGTCCCCGAGATTGCCATGTTTCAAATGCACATGTTCATAGCATCATAACTTTGCATCCGTAACTCCGTTTTGGGCATATAGCATATCAAAATGTTCGCCTCTGAGAGTACATCATTTCATATCATTGCATCATTTTTGTTTGAGTTCATATTGATGCCCGAAATGCTGTTAGAAGAGTGCTACTTGAGATAATTGTCAGATCTGCTGCTCCATTTAGACATTTGTCATTTTTGCCATGATTATTGTGTGCATGATATGCCCATGAGCTCTACATATGTTTTGTTAAGGGTTTTTCCATCTTTCCAGAGGTGCAGCCCATGTATTTTTGTGATGTGTGTGTTGACTAGCACAAGCTTGCAAAGTGAGGCACTGGTTAATGCTGATTTCAGGGACTTCGCATTTCCACTAAGTCCTTGATCTGTCTATCTCATGTTGCCATATGTTCATGTTGTTTCCTAGTGATCCGTGCCTCTTTTGAGGATGATCAGTAAGGATGTTTTGTTAATCTTGTAGGGCTCTATCCATCCATGTCTTTGTTTGCAATTATGGAGCACCCTAGCTTGAGTCAATCAAGCTCTACTTTTGCTACTTCGTGAATCTGGGCAGATTGTCTACTTGTTAGCGATTTTGCCGATGATGTTGTAGTTGATCCGGGCATGCTATGCTATTGTTCTTGCCATGTCTAGCTTGCATTTTGTGTATTCTTGATTGGTGTATGCTTAGATTGTCATGACTTGCTCCGTAGTGAGTGCATCGAGCTCGTAAACATGCCTACTTGATATCTGTTTTCAGCATGCTCCAGTTTTCACTAAGTCTGAGAACTGATTATGTTTTTGCCATGTTCACATGCTTGCAATTGTATTTTCTGATCCCTTTTGGCTCAAGGTCACTAAGGGACTTTTGTTAAGCTCTTTGAGTAGCTCCATGCCATGCTTTACTTTGCCATGTTCAGGTCCTGTAGCATATAGTTTTGTTGCTCCGAAGAGTGCTACCTGATCTGAAATTCCAGGCTTGTGTTAATTTCACTAAGTCTGAAACCTGTTATCGTATGCATTTTTGTCATGCTTGTTTGAACCTGTTAATGTATGAATTGGCCGTAGCTCAGTGCTAGACTTTTGTTAAGCATCATGAATGCATCCCTGCCATGTATTTTGATGCCATGCTTGAGTGTTGTAGCATGTTCATCTCATTGCATTTAGATGGCTACTTGCTGTATATCGCAGACCGGTGCCATATTTGAATTGCTTGCCATTTCCAAACCGTAACTCCGATTCCGGCGTTCTTTATATTGTTTTCAAGTGATTTCATCTTACCTTTCCAGTGGCACACTTGGATTTCCAAGTTGAGGCCAGGTTCATGCATTCCTTGTCCAATCATGCATATGCATCGCATACCGCATCCCGCATATCATACCATGTTCTTGTGTTGGTTGTTTACTATGTTGTGTGCTTATTTCCGGTGTTTGCTTCTTCAGGTTGGTTCCGGTTACGTCGCGTTTGTGAGGACCCGTTCGACTACGTCCGTTTGTCTTCTCCATGGACTCGTTCTTCTTCCTTGCGGGATTTCAGGCAAGATGATCATATCCTCGAAATCACTTCTATCTTTGCTTGCTTAGTTGCTCGCTCTTTTGCTATGCCTATGCTGCGATACCTACCACTTGCTTATCATGCCTCCCATATTGTTAAACCAAGCCTCTAACCCACCTTGTCCTAGCACACCGTTGTTTGGCTATGTTACCGCTTTGCTTAGCCCCTCTTATAGCGTTGCTAGTTGCAGGTGAAGATTGGAGACCGTTCCTTGTTGGAACATTTATTTACTTGTTGGGATATCACAATATATCTTATTTAATTAATGCATCTATATACTTGGTAAAGGATGGAAGGCTCAGCCTTATGCCTGGTGTTTTGTTCCACTCTTGCCGCCCTAGTTTCCATCATATCGGTGTTATGTTCTCGGATTTTGCGTTCCTTACGCGGTTGGGCTATTATGGGAACCCCTTGACAGTTCGCCTTAAGTAAAGCTCTTCCAGCAATGCCCAACATTGCTTTTACCATTTGCCACCTAGCCTTTTCTTTTCCCTTGGGAGTCACGCTCCTAAGGGTCATCACTATTTTACCCCCCCCCCCGGGCCAGTGCTCCTCTGAGTGTTGGTCCAACTTGTCAGCCATTGGTGGCCACCAGGGGCAACTCTGGGCTGGCCTACCGGAAGTTTGGACAATCCGGTGTGCCCTGAGAAAGAGATATGTGCAGCTCCTATCGGGATTTGTCGGCACATTCGGGCGGTGTTGCTGGTTTAGTTTTACCCTGTCGAAATGTCTTGTAGAACCGGGATACCGAGTCTGATCGGAATGTCTCGGGAGGAGGTCTATTCCTTCATTGACCGTGAGAGCTTGTGATGGGCTAAGTTGGGACACCCCTGCAGGGTTTTGAACTTTCGAAAGCGTGCCCGCGGTTATGGGCAGATGGGAATTTGTTAACGTCCGGTTGTAGAAAACCTGAAGTTGACCTTAATTAAAATACATCAACATCGTGTGTAACCGTGATGGTCTCCTTCCGGCGGAGTCCGGGAAGTGAACACGGTGTTGGAGTTATGCTTGACGTAGGTTGTTTTAGGATCACTTCTTGATCATACTTTTATCGAACGTGCTTTGCCTTCTCTTCTCGCTCTCATTTGCGTATGTTAGCCACCATATATGCTAGTCGCTGGCTGCAGCTCCACCTCATACTTTACCTTACCCATAAGCTTAAATAGTCTTGATCGCGAGGGTACGAGATTGCTGAGTCCCCGTGACTCACAGATACTTCCAAAACCAGCTTGCAGGTGCCGATGAGTCCGTGTAGATGACGCAACCAAGCTCAGGAGGAGCTCGATGAAGATCTTGTCCTTTGTGTTGTTTCGTTCTAGTTGATCAGTAGTGGAGCCCAGTTGGGGTCGATCGGGGACCTTTTTCGCATTTGGGGTTCTTCTTTTATTTTGGTTCCGTAGTCGGGCCCTGATTGTATTTGGATGATGTAATGCTTTATTCATGTATTTGTGTGAAGTGGCGATTGTAAGCCAGCTATGTATCTTTTCCCCTATTATATTACATGGGTTGTTTGCGAAGATTACCTCACTTGCGACTTTGCTTTCAATGTCGTTATGCCTCTAAGTCGTGCTTCGACACGTGGGAGATATAGCCGCATCAAGGGTGTTACAAAAACTTCCTTCAAAAGGGATGTCCGAAATCCTGCTCATAAAAAAGATGAACTCGGGTCGGATTCGTTTTCACGCAGAAAACAGATCCGAAAAGTGATGCACTAATCGGAAGGTTCCCGGAGTTTGGACGGTCGGATCGAGCCGAAATTTTGAGAAGTGGTAGATATAGGAATTCCGCAGCTGATCAACGGTTGGATCTTCCAAAGGACGTCCGAGCTAGAAGCTGGACACCACGCCCTAAACTCATCCAAATTCCCATCCAAATTTGACAGGGCTCCGGTATATTGCGGATTGCCAGAGATTCCTCCATCGGAACTCGACGAAATTTTCCAGGGTTGTTGTAGACTCAATTCCGCACAATTTCACCAAAGCGATACTCGAGGAGGTGATGGTGGCAGATACGAGTTCGCTGTCCAGAAACACAGCACGGTCGCTTGAGGGCAATGTTGACGTTGAGCCCCCGAGCTCCATAGATAATTCCTCCGTGATCTTGATAGAGATCGGAGTTGATGTTTGATGAAGGCCCTCGTCCAAACATGGCGATCCGAACACGGGGCGCAATTCTTGGTCGAACCAAGGTGACCAGTCGAACTGGTGACGAAGATGTCAAAGTCGCAGTTGATCTACAGGCGAGCCATCGATCCTTTTGTCGATCACACAGTGGAACTCTCAATGAAAGCACCAATGTCGGTGTCAAAACCGGCGGATCTCGGGTAGGGGGTCCCGAACTGTGCGTCTAGGCCGGATGGTAACAGGAGGCAGGGAACACTTTGTTTTACCCAGGTTCAGGCCCTCTCGATGGAGGTAATACCCTACTCCTGCTTGATTAATATTGATGATATGGGTAGTACAAGAGTAGATCTACCACGAGATCAAGGAGGCTAAACCCTAGAAGCTAGCCTATGGTATGATTGTTGTGTATGGAGTTGATTGTATCTCTATCGACTAGCCTGGCCTCGGTTTATATAATGCACCAGAGGCCTAGGATAACAAGAGTCCTAGCCGAATACGCCGGTGGGGAGAAGTCCTTGTCTTGATCGCCAAGTCTTGTGGAATCTTCCTTGTATGCGGTAGCCGTCCGAACTGGCCCATGAGTATACGGCCACGGGGGTCCTCGGCCCAATCTAATAGATCGGGAGATGATGTGGTGAGTACCCCCTAGTCCAGGACACCGTCAGCCGTGGTGTGTCACAGAATACTTCAGCAGATTAGATTGGTGTAAATATTATTCTCTCTATGGCAATATGTGGAAACTTATTTTTCAGAGCCGGACACTATCTTTGTGTTCAAAATTTTCTACGAAGTACTTGGAGGAGGAACCCGCCTTGCAATGCCGAAGACAATCTGCACGCCGGACTCGTCGTCATTGAAGCCTGGTTCAGGGGATACTGAGGGAGTCCTGGATTAGGGGGTGTTCAGATAGCCGGACTATACCTTCAGCCGGACTCCTGGACTATGAAGATACAAGATTGAAGACTTCGTCCCGTGTCCGGGAGGGACTTTCCTTGGCATGGAAGGCAAGCTTGGCGATACGGATATGTAAATCTCCTACCATTGTAACCGACTCTATGTAACCCTAACCCTATCCGGTGTCTATATAAACCGGAGGGTTTTAGTCTGTAGGACAACATACACATCAACAATCATACCATAGGCTAGCTTCTAGGGTTTAGCCTCTTCGATCTCGTGGTAGATCTACTCTTGTACTACCCATATCATCAATATTAATCAAGCAGGACGTAGGGTTATACCTCCATCGAGAGGGCCCGAACCTGGGTAAAACTTCGTGTCCCTTGCCTCCTGTTACCATCCGTCCTAGACGCACAGTTCGGGACCCCCTACCTGAGATCCGCCGGTTTTGACACCGACAGTCTCACTAGCCATGGAGCATTGGATGCTAACCGGATAATATGGACTTGGAAGGATCTGGTCAGATTTGACGTAGTCGGATCCGAGTCGAGATAAAGTCCGAGTCGGACAGACCCAACTATGAGACGCAGCGATATGTCATCTGTGAGTCTCTAGTACAACACATGTTCTATGTCCTAAGACCTGAGCTGACGCATGTACTCGGGATGGTGACAGACTTGCTTTGGGCCAACCAAACGCTACTCCGTAACTGGGTAGTTATAAAGGTAGGTTTCGGGTTTGTCCAGAACCATGCTGCGAGATGTGGTCGAGCAAGATGGGATTTGCCCCTCCGATCAGGAGAGATATACTCTGGGCCCCTCGTGTGATACGACCAGGATAAGCATGGCCATGCGACAAGGATTATGAGATAATCCGGTTTGTGGTCGGCATCATTGGAACGAGAAAGAGGTCAGGCTAGCACAAGGATGACAGACTCGCCTTGAGCTCGACAACATATATCGTGTGGCAAAAGGAATGGAAGTGTGATGTACAGGTTCGCTAACCAGCTTCATAGTCTGCTTGGTGTTCGGCATGCCTTGCTAGAGGCCGCTACCAACCGTGCAGTTCGGAGGTGATCCGAACTGCGACCAAGCCGACATGAACCTAAGGGGTCGCGCGCTTAAGGGAAGGAACCTACAAGGTCGGATCCGAGGACACTGGTCGGATGTGATCCGAACTGTATTCGGATTGTGGCCGAGTAGACTTATGGGCTTTAGGGTCCGTGCGAGGCCCAAGTGTTGAGCACGCGATGGACGCCTATATATATAGTGGAGGCGCGGCACACTCACGGGCTGATCGCTTCGACGCTGTCACTGGGGTTTGCATGTGTTGCGAATAGACACCTCCACTCGCCGCCGGTTGTGTGATCGGACCTAGCAGTCCGCCACACGACGTTCCTCCTGCACGCGCGGATACCGTTAGAGGCGGTGCACTTGCGCCACTCCGGCGAACCTGTACGTGGGAACCGAGCACCGGTTGTACGAGGGAGATCGGACGAGGAGGAGACGATCCACGCGGACGCGCTGCCCCAACTCTTCTTCCGCTGCACGGCACTGCACGTCTAGTGGTAACTAACTGTGATCCATCTCCCATAGCATGTTCTTGGTTGTTCTGCGCATAGGAAATTTTAATTTGCAGTCGACACACCCTACCGTAGACCCCAACAGTGGTATTAGAGCCTCTGCTATTAGATTTGGATTCAGTTCATATGCATATTAGATATGTGGAGGCAATAGATGAGATCTGTTGTCATTGATAAGAATGGTTGTGTGCACGGTTGATGAGATCAAGTGCACATGGGGATCGATGTGGCTATGTTTTTTGTTGATTGGGATCGATGAGGTCGTGACACGATCTACCCCTACCGGTCGGTTATCCGCCATCGGGGTTAACAGTGAAACGTAAATCCGAATCAGATTCGCGATGATCGATGAGATCGGTTAGATCAGACAATACGGCGTGACGGAGTTCAGATGTGATCTGTGATTTCCGAAAACGTCGGGCGCTTCCCGCACCCGCGAGGGGCGCTGCCCCTTCGAACCCCGCCCGCTAACCGGCTAGCGGGACTGCCGTGTGCGTAGCACCTTGTATTCCGTACATGATCACTCAAACCGGTAGAATGCGATTCTATGCATAACTTTATTTTGCAGGGTTTGATGTGAATAGTATGGCTCATGTGTATGTGATGCATGTGTGTAAATTATACATGGCCTGCGTGTCATGTTTGGCAGCCGGTAGGAGCCAAAGTGCTGTCGTTATGTTGTATAACGACCTGCGTGTCGACTTGTGACTCTATGTAAAATTCATTACTAGATGTAGTAGTTGGATAATAGAGATCAAGTTGGTGGCTTGGCGTCCCGGCGTGACAAACAAGATGGAGTTCCTAGATGGTCATCGGAGTCGGAGCCAACCTGGAAGAACATCCATGAAGGAGCCATACTACTTCACAATATGTGTTTATTTGTGATTGTTATGCTTCCTTGTTTTCTATGCATGTTAGAATGGTAGAAAGATCCCTCATGAATATCAAGCGAATTGCCATCCCCGATGTTGCACCTTCGCATGTCAAGTACGTCTAGTAGTGGGCTCATAAAATTGGGGTGCTGCTAGGTGTCCTTGAACTGAAGGGTTCGTGTCGGACACGGACATGCACGGCATTAGGTTGACTTGACAAGGCTATCAAAATGGTTTTGGGCCTTGTGGCAAAAGAGGTCGGGAGCCGGGGTATGAGATACCTACCCGACTGACATGAGTCGTATAGAGATACGATTAGCAAGGAGTTGCTTACCGGATAGGCATGTTGTCTAGCAGTGATGCTAAAGCTCACTAGTCGCATGTGCTAGTCGGATCCTGAATCACTGAGAGTTTATGGAGGGATGTTGACTTCAGTGGGAGTATTTATGTTTAAGGCTAGAATTACTCTACATAAACACATTGCTTAGTGATTGCATATTTTTCTGTTATAGATCAATGGCACCACCTGCTCAACACAACTTTGCATTGAAATCAATTTTGGAAAAGGATAAACTGAATGGAACAAACTTTACTACCTGGTATAGAAATTTGAGAATTGTTCTCAAGCATGATAAAAAGGAACATGTTCTAGAGGATCCCCTTCCAGAGGAACCTGCCGATAATGCTAGTACCACAACCAAGAATGCCTACCAGAAACTCGTTGATGAATCAAACGAGATCAGCTGCCTCATGCTGGCTTGTATGGAGCCCGATTTGCAACAGCATTTCAAAGACGTTGGGGCTTTCAATATGATCGAGAGTCTCAAGAGCATGTTTTAGGTGCAGGCTAGGACCGAAAGGTTCAACGTCTGGCGATCCTTGATGGATTGTAAGCTGAAGGAAGGTGATCCACTGAGCCCGCATGTGATCAAGATGATCGGATATGTGCAAGCTTTGGATCGGTTGGGCTTCCCACTCTTGGATGAGCTGGCTACTGATGCAGTTCTGGGTTCTCTTCCGCCCAGCTATGGGACGTTCATCTCGAACTATCATATGCATGGCATGGATAAGAAGCTCACTGAATTGCATGGGATGCTCAAAGTGGCAGAGCAGGATATTAAGAAAGGCACGCATCAAGTGTTGATGGTGCAGAAATCGGCTAAGTTCAAGAAGAGTTGGTCTAAGAAGAAGGCTAAGGCAAAGGGCACGGAGATGGTAACCTCCGCCACTGCGCCGAAGTCTGGACCGGACTCAAAGACCATTTGCTATCATTGCAAGGAAACTGGTCACTAGAAGAGGAACTGTAGCAAGTGGCTTGCAGAGCATGGCAAGAAGTCCGAGAATGCTGCTTCAGGCAAAGGTACACTTGTTGCATATGTTATAGACATTTACCTTGCTGACATACCTAGTAGCTCTTGGGTATTTGATACCGGGTCGGTTGTTCATATTTGCAACTCGATGCAGGGGATGGTAAGAACTAGGCGTGTGGCACAAGGGGGCATTGACATCAGGGTTGGCAACAAAGCAAGAGTTGCTGCATTGGAGGTCGGCATGATGCAGCTCCAGCTTCCTTCTGGATTTATTTTGGAATTGAATAATTGTTATTACATTCATGCACTTAGTCGGAACATTATTTCTTCCTCATGCTTGATGAGTCAGGATTATGAATTCAATTTAAAGGACAATGGTTATTTGATTTATTTGAATGGTATGTTCCACGGCTATGCACCCATTGTTGATGGGTTATTTATAATGAATCTAGAACAGGAACCGGTCTATAACGTGAATGTCAAGAGGCATAAGCCCAATGAGATAAATCTGACATACTTCTGGCATTGCCGGCTTGGACACATTAGTCTGAAACGCATGAAGAAGCTCCATGATGATGGACTCCTAACTTCGACCGACTTTGGGTCGTTTGAGACATGTGAATCATGCTTGCTCGGCAAGATGACTAAGTCTCCTTTCACAAAGAGTTGTGAGAGGGCATCCGAGCTGTTGGAACTGATACACAGTGATGTGTGTGGACCAATGAGCACAACTGCCAGAGGTGGCTATCAATACTTCGTGACTTTTACCGACGACTTGAGTAGATATGGATATATCTATTTGATGAGGCACAAGTCGGAAACTTTTGAAAAGTTCAAAGAGTTTCAAAACGAGGTTGAGAATCAGCTCGGCAAGACTATAAAACTTCTACGATCTGATCGTGGAGGTGAGTACATGAGCCAGGAGTTTGATGATCATCTGAAAAGCAGAGGTATAGTACCTCAACTCACACCTCCGGGTACGCCACAGAGAAATGGTGTATCGGAATGGAGGAATCGTACCTTGTTGGACATGGTTCGATCTATGATGAGCAAATCGGATTTACCCTTGTCATTCTGGGGATACGCTCTAGAAACTGCAGCTTTCACACTTAACAGGGTACCATCAAAATCCATAGACAAGACACCACATGAGATGTGGACTGGGAAGAGACCCAATTTGTCTTTTTTAAAGATTTGGGGATGTGAAGCATTTGTCAAGAAACTTATGTCAGACAAGCTTACACCCAAGTCAGATAAATGCATATTCGTGGGATATCCGAGGGAAACCTTGGGATATAGCTTCTACAGTCGGGAAGAGAACAAAGTGTTTGTTGCTCGGAACGGGGTTTTCCTTGATAAAGAGTTTCTCAGTCGGGAGGCCAGTGGGAGGATGGTCCGACTCGAAGAAATTCGAGGACCACTCGGGGACGGCTCGGCTGGTGATGAGATCATACCGGAGTCAGTCAGGGAACCCGTAGTGGAAGCGGCACCGAAACCACGGAGGTCGGAAGATTGTGCAGAGTGCGCGATGTATTGTTGCTAGAAAGCGACGAGCCGGCCACATATGCGGAAGCGATGGTGAGCCCAAATTCCGAGGCATGGCTGGAGGCCATGAGATCCGAGTTAAAGTCCATGGATGAGAATCAAGTTTGGGACTTGGTTGATCCGCCGCCTGGCGTAACAACCATTGGTTGCAAATGGGTCTTTAAGAAGAAAACCGATGTGGATGGAAATGATCAGATCCACAAAGCTCGGCTTGTCGCTAAGGGTTATGGACAAGTTCAAGGAATTGACTACGACGAGACTTACTTGCCGGTAGCGATGCTGAAGTCGGTGAGGATTGTACTAGCTATAGCTGCATATTTCGATTACGAGATATGGCAGATGGATGTCAAGACGGCTTTCCTTCATGGAAATTTAACCGAGGACGTGTATATGATACAACCTGAGGGTTTTGTCGATCCGACTAGCACTAGTAAGGTATGCAAGCTCAAGAGATCCATTTATGGGTTGAGGCAAGCATCTCGGAGCTAGAACATTCGTTTTGATGAGGTCATCACTGGTTTCGGCTTCATCAAAAGCGAAGAGGACTCTTGTTTATACAAGAAGTTAAGTGGGAGCTCGATAATGTTTTTGATCTTGAATGTGGATGACATACTACTGATCGGAAATGATATTTCGATGCTGAACTCGGTCAAGGAGTCATTGAATGGCAAGTTTTTGATGAAGGACCTTGGTGAGGCAATGTACATTTTAGGCATTAAGATCTATAGAGATAGATCAAGGAGGCTGCTCGGCTTAAGCCAGAGCACGTACATAGATAAAGTGTTGAAGCGGTTCAACATGAGTGAGGCAAAGAAAGGGTTCTTGCCACTCTCACATGGTATAAGGCTAAGCGAGACTCAGAGTCCTTCGACATCTGATGGGCGAAGCAGGATGAGTAGGATTCCATATGCCTCGGCAATCAGATCCATCATGTATGCCATGATATGTATGCGGCCCGTGTTGCTTTTGCAATAAGCCTAACAAGTAGATACCAGGCCAACCCAGGTGAGAGTCACTGGGCAGTGGTAAAGACTATTTTGAAGTACCTAAAAAGGACTAAAGAGATGTTCCTAGTTTATGAAGGTGAGGAAGAGCTCGTCGTAAGGGGTTACGCCGATGCTAGTTTCCAAACCGACAGAGATGATTGTCGATCACAGTCTGGATTCGTGTACGTCATGAACGGAGGAGCAGTGAGATGGATGAGTTCCAAGCAAGATACGGTGGCCGATTCTACTACAGAAGCCGAATACACTGCGGCTTGTGAAGCTGCAAAGGAAGGTGTTTGGATCCGGAACTTTCTGGATGATCTTGATATTTTCCCAGCCTCGGTAAAACCGTTGGACCTTTATTATGATAATTCTGTTGCCATCGCACAAGCCAAGGAGCTGAGGAATCACCACAAGGTCAGACACATAGATCGGAAATATCACCTGATACGAACGATCGTAAAGAGTGGTGATGTAGAGTTATGCAAAATTCACACGGATGCAAATGTTGCGGATCTGTTGACTAAGCCGCTTCCACAACCCAAGCATGAGGGGCACGTTAGAGCTATGGGCATTCGATGTCTATTTGATTGACTCTAGTGTAAGTGGGAGACTGTTGGAGATATGCCCTAGAGGCAATCATGTATGATGATATTTCCTATGTGTTTATGAATAAAGATAGTCCTTGGACATTATCAATGATGTGTATCAGCAAGTACGTGACTTGTTTGTGGGACTATGCATTGTATGATGACTGTCCTAAAAGGTCCCTAGTCGAAAGGGTTGTGTGGACGCGTAACCAACTAGACTAGCATATGACACGGTCGATGGCTTGGTCTCACTAGCCATGGAGCATTGGATGCTAACCGGATAATATGGACTTGGAAGGATCTGGTCAGATTCGACGTAGTCGGATCCGAGTCGAGATAAGGTCCGAGTCGGACAGACCCAACTATGAGATGCAGCGATATGTCATCTGTGAGTCTCTAGTACAACATATATTCTTTGTCCTAAGACCTGAGCTGATGCATGTACTCAGGATGGTGACAGACTTACTTTGGGCCGATCAAACGCTACTCCGTAACTGGGTAGTTATAAAGGTAGGTTTCGGGTTTGTCTAGAACCATGCTGCGAGACATGGTCGAGCAAGATGGGATTTGCCCCTCCGATCAGGAGAGATATACTCTGGGCCCCTCGTGTGATCCGAGCAGGATAAGCATGGCCATGCGACAAGGATTATGAGATAATCCGGTTTGTGGTCGACATCACTGGAACGAGAAAGAGGTCGGGCTAGCACAAGGATGACAGACTCGCCTTGAGCTCGACAACATATATCGTGTGGCAAAAGGAATGGAAGTGTGATGTACAGGTTCGCTAACCAGCTTCATAGTCTATTTGGTGTTCGACATGCCTTGCTAGAGGCCTCTACCAACCGTGCAGTTCAGAGGTGATCCGAACTGCGACCAAGCCGACTTGAACCTAAGGGGTCGCGCACTTAAGGGAAGGAACCTACGAGGTCGGATCCGGGGACACTGGTCGGATGTGATCCGAACTGTATTCGGATTGTGGCCGAGTAGACTTATGGGCTTTAGGGTCCGTGCGAGGCCCAAGTGTTGAGCCCGCGACGGACGCCTATATATATAGTGGAGGTGCGGCACACTCACGGGCTGATCGCTTTGGTGCTGTCACTAGGGTTTGCATGTGTTGCGAATAGACACCTCCATTCGCCGCCGGTTGTGTGATCGGACCTAGCAGTCCGCCGCACGACGTTCCTCCTACATGCGCGGATACTGTTAGAGGCGATGCACTTGCGCCGCTCCGGCGAACCTGTACATGGGAACCGACCACCGGTTGTACGATGGAGATCGGACGAGGAGGAGACGATCCACGCGGACGCGCTGCCCCAACTCTTCTTCCACTGCACGGCACTGCGCGTCTAGTGGTAACGAACTGTGATCCATCTCCCGTAGCATGTTCTTGGTTGTTCTGCGCGTAGGAAATTTTAATTTGCAGCGGACGCACCCTACCGTAGACCCCAACACATTCAAATCATGCAAATTAGAGTCCAAAACAAGAGGAAGAGCGTTAGGAACAGTAGATACGATGGAGACGTATCATGATTGACCCATGCGGGAGTAATCCCATGTGTAAAAACTAATGATATCTCGAGAAAGAGGAGAGATAAGGTGAGGAGGAGTGGGGCGTGGTGGTGATTGGTGGTCGGACTAAGCGGAGGCATGAGCATGGACGACGCTGGCAGCGGCCACCATGTCAGATTGTTCTAGAGGCTTGCTTTTTTAATTGCTCAACAATGAGGTTGTGGGGGATAAGGATGAACGAGGGAAGGGCTTATTTGCATATGTGGAGAGAGGCGCGGGTATCTTTTTGCAAAATTGTCATAGTTTGCTTTCTATCCGCCAGATATAGATCGGACGGTCTATATTGCAAGATGGCAAACATGCATACCATCATCACCAACTCAGTTTTTATAAGAGTAGAGATAAAGATAGAAAAAATGTAAATGGTTGGCCCATTTAGATCGAAAGGAACGCAGAGGGATGTGCGCTTTTGCTAATAACCCATTAAGGGGTGCTTAAGGCGTCGTTTAGGGTTTGCCCTCGGTTAAGGTGCTGGAAGGGGTGTGTTACACAAAATGTGTGCGGAGCCAATGGCTTGCCGTAAGTTTGTGTTCTTGAAATAAGATCTCCAACTAGGAGCTGCAATCATTGATTCGGACTGCTTGAACGTCATTCGCAGCATTGATGCAGGAAGTCGACGAGAAAACTCTTGATCATTGAAGATATCAGAAGGATGAAACGTGCAATGGGAGACATCTCATTGCACCATGACAGCCGGGAATACAATGTGCTCATATTATTGCCAATCATTCTGTTGTATTAGCACTAGGATGACATGTCTGGCTGCTTGAACCCCTTGATCATGTAAACTCTTTTGTTAATCAATAGAGGATCAGACTATTTTTCTCAAAGAGAATGTTGGACATGTAATTGACTGGGATGGATGCAAACACCAAGTTGATGAGAACGAGTCTACGCACTAGGTATTATCTTGGCCTTATAACCACTAAGACTAGATTTAAATTTGTCAATTATGAAGATGTAAGCCAAAGATTCATATTTTGTCGAAAGAATGAGGGGGTGCCCCAAGAGAACTGAGTTGGGATATCTATATAGAATGAGAAGGATATGCTTGATGATAAGGATAATATGGTTGACAGTTTTGCTAAAAAAATGATGGTACATTTAGACCAATGGGGGATAATATGGAGCTGAATCTTTGGATGAGATGTTCATTTGGGTGATTTTCTAGAAAATAACTTGAAAACATGCGAACAAGTCGTCAACAAGCATCAACAAGTTGATTAGGGGGCAATTGGTCTAAGAGTGATGCGATGAAATGAGTGTCAGATGTCAATAAAAAAAGCCAGGTGATACAATATCTAATTTTTTGAATCACTTTGCATATGTTTTTCCTCAAATCTCGCGTCTTCAATAATTCTTAGTGCTACTTGCGCCAATTTCCGAGAAAAAAATGCAAATTTGTGTTGTTTATGTGCTAGTAGTAAAACTTGACAAGGAAAAAAAATAAAGATGGTTTTGAGGACAAGAAGTTAGATGACGAAGCCCAACAAAGGAGGCCCATGCCCCCACGCATCGTGAGCATGGTGGCCGCAACTAGGTTGCATGGGCCATCAAGGGCCGCCAACCCCTTTCCAACTGTTTATTCCTCCACACCATAACAGAACTCGGAAATTGGGCATGGAGTACTTATTTTGCTCATGTATTACGACCATGGGTATTGGGCATGGAGTACTTGATAGGTTTAGGCAGGATTGTGCCCATGGATCCATGTATAACAAAAAGAAGGGTGGTCGGTTTGGGCCGCAGTTTCTGGATTTCTGGTTTGATACTCGTCTAATTGCCATCCCACCCATTTTATTTTGAGTCCACATACATTGTCGCAAAAGTAGAAAGTTTTAGAGGTCACCATTTTTGTGGCATAACATCATGAATATTTTTATATGGATCCAACTGTTCATATACAACGCGTCCTCCTATATAATCAACTCTTGAGTCAAACCCTAGCACATATTCCTCCCCTCACCGTCGCCACCTCCCTATTCATTGTCCATTCGCTAACCGCCTCACCAAAAATCAACCATGATTTTCATCTTGTTCATCCTCTCTTTTCTTTGGCTCATGGATCTATTTCCGAGTTCATGCCTCCTCTCCCAACATCTTACCACCTTGTTCCTATTCTATGATGACTCAAAAACCACCAGATCTGATGCATCTCAAAGCCAAATTCATTAAAGGTGTTGTGATCCCTTGCACGATCTGATGATAGATGGGGAACATATAGAGTAGTAGTAGAGCACTGAGTGGAAGATGAGGCTGCAGTGACTTGATGACTAAATTATTCTTTTGCAGCGGTGATTTCTGTCCCCTTGAAGAGGATAAGATGATTGGAAAAAAGGGGGCAACGCGACTGTATTGATGGCCAATTCCTCATCAACCTGACTTGATTTTTGTTTACTTACAGATGTGGACTTCGGTAAGTACCATAAATAACATTTTATTTTGGGTTAACGGGTCATTTGCTTTTACTCAACTAAAAAAATTGTTTGAGAAGTGTAATAAAATTTCTAAGGCCATGTATCTCACGTGATTAAAATTTTAGGAAGAGCCTCTTCCGTGGCACTAGAAGTATGAAACCAAACAATTAAGAATTATTTGAGCGGTCGTAAAATTTGTTTGATGTTTACATTGCGATCAAATAATTAAGAATGTTTGTCAGACAAAAGATATCTTCTGAGTTTAATAGACTGGGAAGATTTATATCAACGTGTTTAATATATCATCTTCTGAGTTTAACAAATCATAAATCTCGTTATAGCACATTCAGCGTGTGATGACCAGGATTTTCTATCTAGTAAACTCATAATTCATTAGATCCTTTATATCAATGCCAAAACATGTTTGTTGCAAAGAGAATAAGTTTAATCCTTTGTTTAAGATCGTAATGCAAACAAAACCAAAAAATAAAGAGGGTTTTTCTCTGATCAAACAAAGGGAACATACAAGATGGATTTTGTAAGGATCAATGATCTATTCCGTAGTATACCAAGTCAGTTAAAGATGCTCGCAACCCTCCAACCTCAACACCCAAACAAACACAAGTAGATCAGAATTGAATAGGAAAAAGTGCATAGGCGAACACGCGTTGATTAAAACCGATGAGTTGGTTCCCTCAAAAAAAAAACCGATGAGTTGGTGAACTAACTAACACGAGCAGGAATCCCTACCCTAAGAAATCCATTCGGGCACCGAGCAGAGATGCAATATAATGATGAACTAGCAAGCGAGATTTGATATTGACGAGCAGCACGAGTAAATTATTAGTCTATAAAATCAAATTATGAATTGTTACTCCTTTTTGTTTCATAATTTTTGTCGTGATTTTAGTTGAAGCGAGGAAGTAGCAATAAGCCAACCCAACTATTGCGAACCATTCAGTGATTGGATGGTTAGGTGGACAATGATATCCACAGCCCATCAGGGTTTAAGTGTTGATGCTCGCATTTATTCCGAATTTATTTCAGGACTTTTGATGATGCGCGCTCAGCGGGAGGAGAAGTTCCCATCGACTACGAGGCGCCTACGGTGACTTCATAAATCTCAAGATGATATCCTGGCTCAGGCCCTGTTTGGTTCATAAGTCCTAGGACTTTTTTTAGTCACAACTTATAAGTCTCAAGTCCCTAAAAAGTTCTTACCTGTTTAGTTCCTGCGACTTATAAGTCTCTATAAGACCATATTACAACTATAAGTCCCTATAAGTCCCTCCTTGAGAGTCCTATTTAATAAGTCCCAAATGCCCACTTTAAGTCCCTATAAGTCCCTATTGTTTAGTTTAGATGGAACTTATAAAGACTTTTTTAAGTCCCTAAACCAATAAGTCCCTGAAAACAAACACCCTCTCAGTTTTTCGGAGGTGCTCATAGGGGCAGGGTGTGCGTGTGTGCGTTTATAGGGATGAGTGTATGCGCGTGTATATGATCGCTTGGGTCTATACTGATGTTTTTTTTAAAAAAAGCCAATCCAATTGTCCTCGCGCACAACACGAGGAGGGCCTGTTCCGAATGCAGTGGAGGGTCTCGGTGGGCCGCCGGTCGCGACGCTCGCTCGCACGCACGCGGCAACGCGGAGGCACACAACAAACCACCTCCGGCAAATATTGCATTCAGAAAAAAAAAAACCACCTCCGGCAAATACAGAAGGGAACGCGACGGCGGCCGATTTGCGCCTTCTTCGGCCTCCCGCTGCTCGCCAAAATCAAAACCCGTCGACATATAAACACCGCGCCGAATCATCCCCTTTCCCCCAATTCCCCCCCTCCCCAAAACAAAAGCAGCCGCCGCCGCAAACCCATAGTTATCTACGACAAGCAGCAGCAGCAGCCGCCGCCGCCGCCGCCGCCGCACCTGTCATCGGGCGGCTGTCCTCCTGCTGCGCCGCGCCCCCGCCCGTCGTCGGCGCGAGACGACGCCTGGTCCTTCGCGCGTATGGCGTCCTTCCCCTTTCCACTTCACCATGACCTTGCATCTCTGCTTACCCGACTGGATTCGGTAGGATAGGGATGATCTGCTGGCGGTAGTCGGTTCACCAACTCGGGGCTAGGGTTTTCGGCTAGCCAGTTTCGATCAGCGCGTCTCCGCCTGCCTAGTTTTTCCTATTCAGTTCCGATCTATTTTTAGTTTGTCTGGGTTGGGGTTGGGAATGACGGGTTTGCGAGTGCCTGCAATCGACTTGGTATACTGCAACGTTGAACCGTACGTACAAGATCCATCTCGCAAGATCGCTGGCTATTTGGTCCGGTTCGTTGTTTGCACGCGTGCGATTCCCCTGCGCGTTTGTCCTGTTCCCTTTGTTTGATCAGGACGAATCAATCTTCTTTTCTAGTCTTTTTTTTACGTTGCGACCTCGAATAAAGGATTATACCTGTTTTTAACCTCCAGAATTAGCTGTGCAACAAACATCTTTTGGTATTGATAACGAGGAATACTGGATTATGAGTTTCATGGATGAAAAATCCTGCTCATCACTGGCTAAATGTGCTATAACGAGATTTTATGACTTAGTACAGATTTGTTTCTGATCGATGTCACCTGTTCATGTTGCAATGTCAGGATGAGGCTCTCCTTCAGGCAAGACACCGACATGGCAGGTGCCATCTTCATGTGCAACACCAGGGCAAGGGAGCAGTTCTTTGGCTCAGGCGTTTTCAGACTTGCTTTAGAGTATCAGCCCTTTGTCAACAATGTCAAACAAGGGATGCCTCTCTTTCTCTTTGACTACAACGAACGCAAGCTTTATGGGGTGTTTGAGGCCGCCTCTGATGGTGGACTGGATATTACTGACAGAGCTGCTTTTAGATCTTCTGGCCACTCATATCCTGCACAGGTAACCTGCATCAAACATATGTCTCTTCAGTTCAAATTTATCAAAATATAGGGTCTTCTGAGTTTAATATCTCTGAAAAATAACACTTTGTCGTTGGAAATTTTATGACTGCTCAAATAATTGTTAATTGTTTGGTTTCAGGCTTTTAGTGTCATGAAGATGCTCTTTCTGATTTTTTAATCACACGAGACAGGCTTAGACAATTTGTTTGTACTTCTCAAACAAATTTTTGGGTGGAATAAAAGCAAATGACCACTTACCCCAAAGTTATGAGCTGAATCTTCAAGACTATATATCTTGGCATAGCTTGTGTTGTCTCAGAGTTGCATTTGTACACATGCATCTAACTTTTGACAGTTCACATCAATTAATAATTAAGATAGCTCTGACAAAAGATCATGTAAGGTGCCCAGCAAAAAATAAGACTGCTGACACAATGGACACAAAGTTTTCTGTCATTACAACCCTAAATGAGTTGTTTATTCAGCCATCTGGGAATGTTCTTAAAAAATAAAGTATGACATCGGACGAACGGATTGATATACTTCTTTTTTTGGTTTAGATGGTTACTTCACGGTTTTTAGTTAAAAACTTCTTGTTAAGGATTTTTTTTGCATTTACTACAGTACTAGGCAGTCGTTTGAATATAAAATACCCGTTATAATTCGTTCTGGGTTCTGGGAACTGTTTCTTTATTGTATTTGTGTGCTACTGTAAGAATTATTCAATTGTTTTTTTCTAGGTTCGATTCAAAATTATTTGGAAGTGCAGACCACTTGCAGAAGATGAGTTCTCTCATGCCATAAAAGAGAATTACTATACGATATATAAATTCTATTTTGACCTTTCCTACCAGCAGGTTTGCTTTACTACAGAACTTGGTTAAAAGTTAAAATCCATGATTTTTTAATTGCATGGCTGTAATCACACAAACTTGTTCTTACTGACAGGTTGTCCAGCTATATGAGTTGTTTGATAATAAGAGGGTAGAGCAACCTATTCGCAACTACACCATAAGTGCTCATTCGAAAGAAGGCCACTTCAGTAAAGGGAGACCAGACAAAAGGAGTTTGACTCCAAATATTTCTCCCATTTCTACTGATCAATCACACACTTTGACTGTAACAGCTGGAACAAACTATTCTGCTCCTACAAGGATGCGTGGAACGGCACCACATAATTTTGAGGCACGAACAAATCTGTCAGTGCCATTGGTAAGTAAACCCGTTGGAGTCCAAATTGATCCCATCCGCAGCAGCCATCATGTTCAAAAGATATTACCTTATCATAACAATTCACATCTCCAAGATGTTTCGACAGTAGATGGCATTTCAACTCAGGTATATGCTCCCTGTTCTCAGACAAATGGATATCACCGAGATCAATTTGTTACAAATCAATCATATCCAATATCTGATGACTACATGCACAGTAGCTTGTCTTCTGGATGCATGACTGCCAGTCCAACTGATAGAATTAGGTCGTCTGAAAAGCAGTCATATGTAGGCAGTACTTCACGATCTCTTCAACATATTACTCATGCGTCAACTGGCGGAGACAGAAACCACGTGAATTCAACTCCAAATGTCCCTTCATATCATTTTTCTCTGGCAAATCCACAAGGCAGTGCTAACTTGAAGGACAACTATGATATCGACTGTCACCAGTGCAAAGAGATACACACATCTGAGCATCAGCACTTAAGCAAGGAAAGAGCTCAAATAGCTCCAGTATTAATCCAACAAGGTATTCCTGCATACCCTGACGTTCCTGAAGTATCAACAATTGGTCAACGGAAAGATGATTTTAGTGATTACATCCCGATTGCTGATTGTGCTCAAGATTTTGATAATGATTGGTGGAAACATGGTTCCAATCATAGTGTTTCAGGTTCACCGGATCTTCGAAATGTTGCTGGAGCCAACATGTCAGATCAATTACATACAAACCATGAAATAGGAGCTGAAAGTAACACAACAATAGTTCCTGGTCAGTGCTCACAAAACAGTGTGTTTTCTCGCTTATCGCTGAAGCAACAACCTCTTCAAGAAATTGTTGGTTCACAAAACAGTGTGTTTTCTCGCTTATCGCCGATGCAACAACCTCTTGAAGAAATTACTGGTCCTTCACTCAGTCAAATGCTTAGTTCACTTTCCAATAGAACAAAACAGTGGAGCAGTGGGAATAGAACACATATTTCTAAAGAAAGAGAGATCAGAAGCGAGAACATGACACTTATTTCTCACAAAAGAGAGGATATAGCACTTACTTATGATGCTGGTAACCAGTTGGTTGGTGAACAGTCCATTGACATAACCTGTCCTCTTGCTGAGCTAAACCTGCCAAACGTAGTAGAAGGAAAAGAAAGCGCAGAGCCTCCCTTCTTAAACTTCAAGAGGCGCAGAGAAACAGCGCAGCTGGATGACAACTTAGGAAAGGAGACTAGTGGGAAAATGAAGAGGAGAAAGCTTGTGCGCCCATCCTTTGGAGAGAATAACAACCCTACTAATTCTGGAAAAGAGATCCAAGTGAATGGTGCAGAGGACAGGAAACATCCACATTTCGACGCTGATGGGAACAAGTTCAGTATTGACCTGAACAAACCTGCATCCACAGACGATGGTCTAGTGAAGGAGGATGGTAGCACCATACTGTGCCCTGTTGATATCAACATACAAACCGAGAAGCCCTGTGAAGTAAACACCACACACAAGCCAAAATTTTCAGATGCTATGGAGGTAACTGGGGAACAAGATCACCCTGTGGAGAATGCCGCACAAACTGGTGGTAAAGTTTCACTTGATTTGAGCATGGCAGATTTGAATACAATGGACAAGTCTAAGCTTCAAGCAATTCTTGATTCACCATGGTTGCAAGCACTTGACAAGCTGAGGAACGGAAAGTCCAACAACTCTGAGGTGGCTGGATCAAGCATTTGTGGTGATGACAATACATCGGGTGATGACAATACATCGAAAATGGAGACGAACCCTGATGGGAGCACCTAACCTAGGTGTACCAAATCTGTTACTGATGTAGCAGCTTCAATCTTGTACTGGCATGAATTGCTCCAATTGGATTCTTCTCCAACTGCTACTACAGAGGCAGGAGGTAATCCTCCTTTTTGGGATTTTTTGTTTTTGGCCACTACGGAAGAAGAACCCAGTTGCAGCAAGAACCCAATTGGAGCAAATACCATACGAGTACAAGACTGAAGCTAGCAGTAGCTGTTAATGTCCGGTATCATACACAGGAATAGTTACATGTGTTTTGGAGGTAAAGGTTGTCGGAGGGGTTGACTCAATGGGAATCAGTTTCCCTTTGCCCCAGAACTCATGATCCCTAATCATCGTAGCTTTCTTGGATGCTACCTTGTATGAATGTATACGAGATATACTCCATATGAAAGATGATGTTTTGGCAGTACATTTGGATGAAATCTTGCGTTATTTTGTGCTAACACTACCCATAGTAGTGTAGCATCACTCCATCTGCATTGTTAGAGCAACCCTAGCAGATCTGGTAAAACCTCGCTGGCCCTTATAACTTCGGGCGTTTTTATAGGATCTGCTCTTTGTTCGTCCCGAGTAGTGTTTGCATAGCATTTCCCCTACCCGCCTCCGCCGCAATCCCACCAACTTCGGCAACCAATCCACCTACTCATGTGCTTGATTCTTGTGCGCGCACACACTTTTACAGCATATCTATGTCCGGCGAAGGTCACTGGTGTGGGGGCCGTGGCGGCTCACCCCCACACAAGTGCCCCCGGCACGACGCCAAGGCAAGCAGCTCCAGCCAGCCTCCGGTTAAGCCGTGGCTCGCAAAGCAGGCCAAAGAGCGTGACACCCTCTCCCGTACCGGCGGCCGGAAGGCATGGCGGAGCTTCCATGAGGTCAGGGGCGCGCTTTGGCCCACCACCAAGGCACTAGCGGCCGCCGCGCGGCTCGAGGCGGCAAAGGAGGGGTACGACCTCGCGTACATTCTCTACAATTCGGCGATCGAGTTCTACCTAAAGGCGAAGCCCTAAACTAGTTTAGATTAGGTTTTATCTAGTATGTTTTTAAGTTTGTATGTTTGAATGTATGAACTCTGGTGAACTATGGTGGCGCGAACATTAAGTTTCAAATATGTAATATGGTTTTATAAGATCTGTTCTGTCGTGCCTTTTGCAGTGATGCAAATTCGTTTTACAAGATTCAAGTTTGTTGCTCTAATCATGGAGTTTGTTTTATTTTATTTTTTATTTGAGCGATAATAGTGGGGCTAACAATTTACACAGCCGACCTGTGAAGCGATCGTGCCGGTCGCTCGTCCTTGCGCCACGTGTAAGTTGAAGTTGAAGAAAAGAGTTGGTTTGACGGTTATTTTGAAGGTTGATCATGTGGCTGCGGCCAAACCCAACCAAATGGGTCGGTCTTAGCATGCCGGCCTGGTAGCATGTTTATATAATCAGGTCGTGCCAGCATGTGGCCCATCTAGGGCCGTGAGACTGGTCACGAGTGCCGGCATCACACGGCCATTTATTTATTTTTATACAACCCAATAGGCTTAATATAGGTCCAAAACAATCCAATAGGCTGAATTCTGCGCGGGCTGGCGTGCGAAACGGCC
Organism: Triticum aestivum; assembly: GCF_018294505.1. Taxonomy (NCBI): domain Eukaryota; kingdom Viridiplantae; phylum Streptophyta; class Magnoliopsida; order Poales; family Poaceae; genus Triticum; species Triticum aestivum. The sequence continues at coordinate 39,228,433 of NC_057803.1, forward strand.
GCCGTTCCCGCCCGTGTAACATAGGGGTTGTGCCTGGGCCAGGGAGGGCATCATGTGTGCCGCCCCGGCACGGGCCGTGTACCTGCTGTGCGCGGCCAATCCGTGCCGTGTCTGGCACATATAACCCTAGTCGTGTCGTGCCGGGGCGACCCATTTGGCTAGGTCTGACTGCTGGGCGGCCGGCCGAATCTGTTCCTAATCGTCCTAATCGTGGGGTTGACCTTGGCCAACTTCTGTTAGTTGAAGAAGCATACACCTTGGAGTGTGCATTCGGTTTTCTCGTTTGATTCGGTTTGGTTTATACGGGTTGTGGTTTATATGTCTTTTATACTTTGGTTTATACGGTTTTATACATAGATACGGTTCAGTTTCGGTAATAAGCATTTACTTTCGGTTCGATTTCAGTAATAACCAAATTAATCAAAGTTGGTGTAAATTTTTAATCCAACACATAACTTTTTCACGTGTATACATTA
>NC_057803.1:39229324-39231839 GCF_018294505.1 Triticum aestivum
TAAATAATGCACGTTGGCTAAGCAGTCATGCTAATCACATAAAATGAAGCACTAAATAGCTCGAAAGTATTGTGCTATTGCAGCCCATTACGCTTTTTTGAACTAAAAAACCTTAATTTGGTTAATTCAGTTTAACCAAATGATTTTTAGTTTCTAATCGGAAAAACCGAAATGCAAATGGTTTTCAGATTTCAAAACTGAAACTGAAATTAAAACCTGAAAAGACCAAAATTTTGGTTCAGTTTTTGTTTTCTTTAGTTTTTGGTTTTCAGTTCCATTTTGCACACCCTGACATATACCCCTTCGAGAAAAGAAGTTGAAGACGCGTACGGAACGGATCTAGGGTAATCTTCTCAGTCGACTCGTTCCCGATCTGAAATACATGGATGCCGCCGGCGTCGACCGGCTGAGCGACCTGACGGACTGCCTGCTCCACACCATCCTCTCCCGCCTGGAGGCCCGGCAGGTCGTGCAAACCTGCGTGCTGTCGTCGAGGTGGCGCCGCCTCTGGCTGGCCGTCCCGTGCCTCGACATCGACGGCGGGGAGGACCAAGAGGGGGAAGATGAGGAGGAGCGGCACAAGAAGCTGGACGATTTCGTCGACAACCTCTTGCTTCGCCGTAGCACCTGCGCCTCCTCGCCGCTGCACACCCTGCGGGTGAGCGTCGCCTCGCCGCGGCCTCTGTGGAGGCGGGCCCACCACGACCGCCGTTCTTCCATCTGCGCCGCCCACACCAGATGGGTTAGCCGTGGCCTCGAGTGCTCCCCGGCGGTGCTCGAAGTACGCGGCATCAAGCTGCCTTCCTTCGCCTCAGGCACCCACCGCCTCACTAAGCTGCTCCTTCAGGACGTGATTCTCCACAAGGATTTCGAGAAGCATCTCTTCGCTTGGCTCAGAGTCCTCCAAGACTTGGAGATCAGAAGCTCAGACATGTCCAATCTCTCAAGGATCGAGTCCAACACGCTCAAGAACCTCACAGTTGAGGCAGACACCATCTTAAACTTCGAGGTCATAGCCCCTCGGCTCGCCTCGCTGCACCTTGCCGTCCAGTTCCGTGGCCTTCGAGCCTTCTCTGTCACCGTAAGGGATGCGCCTGATCTTGTCCAAGCATCCGTCCGCTTATTGGACAACCCTCTGCCGGTGAAAGGATATCCCTTTGTTTTTCAACAGGACGCAAATTTGTTGCCACCGATGCTATGTAGATTTCTCCGCTCTCTATCCAACGTCAGAAGCTTGGAGTTGTCAGGATTTCGTGATATGGTTTGTTCCTTTAGTCGTGTGCTTGCTTCATTTGTATGTAATTCCCATTCATTCAACTGCATAATGCAAGTGCACACTAACTAACCCTGTTCTTGCCTATGCAATGTAGGCACAACATATTTCGCCACCTCCTTCACTTGGTGTTCCTTGGCCTGCCGAGTACCAATTTCAATTGATGGCGCCAGGAAGTGATAAATCTGCCCCATGTCCTATGTTGCAGGCGATACTTGATGAGGAGCACAATAGATTACCAATGTTCCGCAATCTAAGAACCCTGGTCCTTGAACAATGTGAGATTGGTGACAACATTCAGACGTTGTGTAGTTTCCTGCATTATACGCCTGCCCTCGAGAAACTTACTCTGAAGAACTGTGAGGTAACTACATTTAACTTCACTTGATTTATCTAACTGAAGGACCTTACCTACCTCCAAATTTATTTGTTTTGCTCCTGTGTGTAGTGCCAAAAGGTTCCATCCAGTTCAGCTTCCAACATTTTGGAGATGGGATTTATGACCTCCAGTCTCAGCCTAGTACAAATCCAGTACGATGACAAGGATGATCATGAAGGCCAAGGTACTCCACAAGTTGACAATGTTGTGTCCATGGTGGAGAAGAACATGCCAGTGACTGCAATGATCCATGTGACCAAAGTCAGGAAAACTTAGAATCCTCGTTTTAGCTGTTCATGGAATCATTTTGTCCATATATATTTTTTAGGTATATTTGGTGAATATTTCTAAATAGAGTTTACTCCACTTTTCATCCCCAAAAATAATTTTTTACGCATTTTACCCGGCCCGGCATGGCGCAGTGGTAGAGTCTCTCCACTTGTGGCCTGGAGGTCCGGGTTTGAACCAGCCTCCTTGTTTAGAACTTATGCAAGGGTATGACTGTCTAGAAATTTCCTTCACAGACCCCACATTGTCAGGGAGTTTTCAACACTAGATACGCCCTTTTAATTTACCTGGCCCCGAAGTTTAATCTTGTTCAGGATATATACCCTTAACTTTGAATTTTGGCAAGAATTATCCCCGACATAAATCCCCATGTGACTCCATTTTGGTACGTCAACAAACCAGACACATGCCCTTTGTACGTGTCACCCGCATGGCACTGCCACATAGGATTGATATAGTGGTTCCAAAATTCAGGATGGTCAGAATGGGGACAATTTTGCCAGGGGGTAAAGTATGTCAATTCCGGGTAACAAAGAGTGACCAAGCTTGAACTTGGGAAATCCTCAAAAAACCAC
>NC_057803.1:39232154-39267157 GCF_018294505.1 Triticum aestivum
TGGGCTAAAAAAAGCCTCCAAAAGCTTGCGTAAACCGATCCCGTAAAAACACCCCCTCTGTCCTGTATAATTTACGGGAAGATGGCCTTCCTGTATAATTTTAGCGGGCGGATAACCGCTTGAAATTTCATGAGCTAAACGACGTTACACCAAAACGTCGCTTCGTCGGCTCGCCACCATCGGAACATCGCCATGGCGCTCCCGCAAGGTCGCGCCACTGCCATGCAACCTTGCCCTGAGAGGCCGTCTGCCGCCGTTGCCAGAACATCATCGCACCTGTCGCGCAACCCTGGCCCGGGCGTCGTCGCACATGTCGTGCAACCCTACCCCGGGAGGCCGGCTGCCTCCTCCGCCGTCAGATTGCCACCGCCGTCCCTGACACGTAGCCCTGCCCTGCTAGGCTGGGCTCCTCCGTCGCCACGCAACCTTGCCTCGGGAGGCCGCTCCGTCGCACAGCCCTGCCTGGCCTGTCCCGCAAGGCCCCTCACCGCCAGGTCGGCCCTCCGCCGCGAGGCCGACCAGTGCCGCCTCATTTCTCCGGCTGCCATCACCACACGGTGTCACTGACTTGCAGGCCCCAACACCTTTTAATGGAAATATGAAGAAAAATATATTTTAAGGGAAGAAGTTCTACGAGAACTGAGAAAATTAGATGTTAGAAAATTTCTCCTAAATTATAGTCATGCGTAAAACAACTTTTACGAGAAGATTTTTACAGGAGATGAGGGAGTTGCTCTTAGGGGGTTAAAAATGATTTGAAATCTTCTAAACAAAGGACAAGCATTATTCTTTCCTGTTATACACAAGATGATTTTTATGTGTTGTGTGGGAAATATTTTTTGAAAACTTTCAATCTATTCATCTTCAATCATGGCAGTATAAAGAACATCAGAGGTAATAAAAATTACAATCAAGTCTTCGTCGCCCCTCCCTGCTGGAGCCAAACAAACCTTATTGTAGTAGACAGTCGGAAAGTCGTCGTGCTAAGGCCCCATCGGACCAGCGCACCAGAGCAGCAACTATCGCCCATGAAGAAAAGTCATAGATCGGAAGAATCAAACCTGTAAACACCAAAACTAAGATGTACGAGGACCGGATCCAAGTAGATCCACCAAAAACCAGCACCGATCGATATGCTTGCTGATGTTGACTGTTAGAAATGTGCCCTAGAGGCAATAATAAAATGGTTATTTTCATATTTCCCGTTTATGATACATATTTATTATTCATGCTAGAAATATATTGACCTGAAACTTAAATACATGTGTGAATACATAAACTACATCGTGTACCTAGTAAGTCTCTACTAGACTAACTCGTTGATCAAAGATAGTTAAGGTTTCCTAACCATAGACATGCGTTGTCATTTGATAACAGGATCACATCATTAGGAGAATGATGTGATGGACAGACCCAACTATAAGCTTAGCATCAGATCGATTAGTTATTTGCTACAACTTTCTTCATGTCAAGTATCAGTTCCTTAGATCATGATTTGTCACTCCCGGATACTGGAGGAATACTTTGTGTGCTATTAAACGTCACTTCGTAACTGGGTGATCATAAAGGTGCTCTACAGGTATTTCCGAAGGTGTTTGTTGGGTTGCATGGATCGAGGCTGGGAGTTGTTGCTTCGTGTGACGGAGAGATATCTCTCGTCCCTCTCTGTAATACAACATCATAAAGCGCTTGCAAGCAATGTGGCTAATGAGTTAGTCACGGGATCTTGTATTACGGAATGTGTAAAGAGACTTGCCGATAATGAGATTGAATTAGGTATGGAGATACCGACGATCGAATCTCGGGCAAGTAACGTATCGTCGGACAAAGGGATTTGCATACGGGATTGACTGAATCGTTGACATCGTGGTTTAATCGATAAAGATCTTCGTTATGTGGGAATCAATATGGGCATTCAGGTCCCACTATTGGTTATTGACCAAAGAGGAGTCTTGATCACGTCTACAAGATTCTCAAACCTGTAGGGTCGTATGCTTAACGTTTGATAGTGCTAGGGTAGTATTGAGATATTAATAGTGGAAAGTCTGAAGGTTGGTCGAAGTCCCGGATGGGATCCGGAACATCACAAGGAGTTTCGAAATGGTCCGTAGGTAAAGATACATATATGGAAAGTTGTTGTCAGGGTTCCGGAAAATATTCGTGATTTTTCTGTAATGTACCGGGAAGGTTCTAGAAGGTTTCAGAGTGGGGCCCACCCGCATGGGGGATCCACATGGACGTGGGTAGTGGGGCTAGGTCCCACACCCCTGGTCAACCGAATCAGTATTGACCAATCGCGAGTCGCCATGTGTCCCACCTTATCCACATCATTATCCAAATCTTTTCCATTTATTTCAATTAATTGATAGTTTTATGGAAAACCCCCTATAACTTAGAAAGATCATAACTTTTATTCTATAAGCCCAAATCCAGTGTTTCTTTTTGCAAAATGATCCCTATGAAATGTACTTTCACCTAGATTAATAAAATTTAGAATTTAAATAGTTTGAAATTTCTAATTCTAGCCGAATGAATTCAAACTTAAATATGACATAACTTGCATTTTAGAATTCCAATTTGATTGTTTCCTTTTGCTAAATAAACCTACTGAAATGTAGTTTCAGGTTAGCTCACTATAGTTCGATCTTAAATAAATTAAAATTTGAATTTAATTATATTTCAGTAGTCGCTATTATTCTAATAGCATCAAAATGTAAATTAGTTTAACTTGAAATAATTTTTTATTGAATAATATTTTTGCAACATAGTTTAGAAATGTAAATTTTGACTTTACTAAATATTCTTGGATTTATAATGACTTCAAGATTCCATTATTAATCTATTCCAGTTCAACTTTAATTTAGCTTTAACTTTAAAACCATATGTTTAAATTGAATAAAACCTTTTGCATTACAATTAGTAAACCATATTAAACCTAGTAATTATTTTGGAGTTGAACTTTGAATTATTAGGGATTAAACTTAATTTGTGTTTAGTTTGAACCAAGTAAATAATCTTGGATTTATATTTGACTTTAGTCTAAACTTGAATCAAGATAATTTAAATTGGTAATTATGTTGGATTTATTTTTGACCTTGGCGTATTAATAATTGTAACATGAATTTGTTTAAACCTAAGGGGCATATGAAAGACTGTTAATTAAAGATCATTTCAGTTTGAATCCAAAATGAGGTTAACCTTATTCCAAATTCAAATTGAACTGTAAGTCAAACCAAGTTGTTCAGACTGCTTGTGTGTATTCAAACTTATGGAAGGTCAACAAGTTTGGATTGTTATTCAGACTTAAACATGGACATGGTAATATATTGTTCATAGACCTTAATTCATGTTGCAAGATTCTTTGGAATGAGTTTGTCAACCACAACTTGGCACCACACGCTTCTTATGTGATGAACCATTTATCTAAAATTTGCACGTGAACCCTTGCTACCTCTTGAGCATGCGTTGGTTTTCCCTTAAAGTGGAAAGGGTGATGCAACAAAGTAGCGCAAGTATTTCCCTCAGTTTTTGAGAACCAAGGTATTAATCCAGTAGGAGGTAACACGCAAGTCCCTAGTACCTGCACAAACAAACAAGAACCTCGCAACCAACGCGATAAAGGGGTTGTCAAACCCTTCACGGTCACTTACAAAAGTGAGATCTGATAGAGATAATAAGATAAATATTTTTGGTATTTTTATTGTATAGATTGGAAAATAAAGATTACAAAATAAACAACGATAGAAATAGCAAGTGGATAGGAAAATAATATGATGGAAGATAGACCTGGGGGCCATAAGTTTCACTAGTGGCTTCTCTCAAGATAGCAAATTCTACGGTGGGTGAACAAATTACTGTCGAGCAATTGATAGAAAAGCGCATAGTTATGAGAATATCTAGGCATGATCATGTATATAGGCATCACGTCCGTGACAAGTAGACCGAAATGATTCTGCATCTACTACTATTACTCCACACATCGACCGCTATCCAACATGCATCTAGAGTATTAAGTTCATAAGAACAGAGTAACGCATTAGGCAAGATGACATGATGTAGAGGGATAAACTCAAGCAATATTACATAAACCCCATCTTTTTATCCTCGATGGCAACAATACAATACGTGCCTTGCTGCCCTTGCTGTCATTGGGAAAGGACACCGCAAGATTGAACCCAAAGCTAAGCACTTCTCCCATTGCAAGAAAGATCAATCTAGTAGGCCAAACCAAACTGATAATTCGAAGAGACTTGCAAAGATATTAAATCATGCATAAAAGAATTCAGAGAAGAATCAAATATTGTTCATAGATAATCTTGATCATAAACCCACAATTCATCGGATCTCGACAAACACACCGCAAAAAGAATTACATCAAATAGATCTCCAAGAGAATTGAGGAGAACTTTGTATTGAGATCCAAAGAGAGAGAAGAAGCCATCTAGCTAATAACTATGGACCCGAAGGTCTGCGGTAAACTACTCAAACATCATCGGAGAGGCTATGGTGTTGATGTAGAAGCCCTCCGTGATCGATTCCTCCTCCGGCGGAGCGCCGGAAAAGGCCCCAAGATGGGATCTCATGGGTACAGAAGGTTGCGGCGGTGGAAATAGGGTTTTGTGGTGCTCTCGGATCTTTTCGGGGTATATGAGTATATATAGGCGAAAGAAGTAGGTCAGCGGAGCCACGAGGGGCCCACGAGGGTGGGGGGCGCGCCCTCCTACCTCGCGGCCACCTCGTTTCTTCCTTGACATCCACTCCAAGTCTCCTAGATTACGTTTGTTCGAAAAATAACTCTCCCAAAGGTTTCATTCCGTTTGGATTCCGTTTGATATTCCTTTTCTGCGAAACACTGAAATAGGAAAAAAAAACAGCAATTTGCACTGGGCCTTTGGTTAGTAGGTTAGTCCCAAAAATAATATAAAAAGGTATATTAAAGCCCATTAAACATCCAAAACAGATAATATAATAGCATGGAATAATAAAAAATTATAGATACGTTGGAAACGTATCAAGCATCCCCAAGCTTAATTCCTGCTCGTCCTTGAGTAGGTAAATGATAAAAACAGAATTTTTGATGTGGAATGTTACCTAGCATAATTCTCAATGTAATTTTCTTTATTGTGGCATGAATGTTCAGATCCGAAAAATTCAAGACAAAAGTTTAATATTGACATAAAAATAATAATACTTCAAGCATACTAACAAAGTAACCATGTCTTCTCAAAATAACATGGCCAAAGAAAGTTATCCCTACAAAATCATATAGTCTGGCTATGCTCTATCTTCATCACATAAAGTATTTAATCATGCACAACCCCGATGACAAGCCAAGCAATTGTTTCATACTTTTGATGTTCTCAAACTTTTTCAATCTTCACGCAATACATGAGCGTGAGCCATGGACATAGCACTATATGTGGAATAGAGTGGTGGTTGTGGAGAAGGCAAAAAACGATAAGATAGTCTCACATCAACTAGGCGTATCAACGGGCTATGGAGATTCCCATCAATAGATATCAACGTGAGTGAGTAGGGATTGCCATGCAACGGATGCACTAGAGCTAGAAGTGTATGAAAGCTCAACAAAAGAAACTAAGTGGGTGTGCATCCAACTCGGTTGCTCACCAAGACCTAGGGCATTTTGAGGAAGCCCATCATTGGAATATACAAGCCAAGTTCTATAATGTAAAATTCCCACTAGTATTTGAAAGTGACGACATAGGAGACTCTCTATCATGATGATCATGGTGCTACTTTGAAGCACAAGTGTGGTAAAAGGATAGTAACATTGTCCCTTCTATCTTTTTCTCTCATTTTTTTATTTGGGCCTTTTCCTCTCTCTTTTTTATGGCCTCTTTTTTTCGTCCGGAGTCTCATCCCGACTTATCAAAATGAAGTATTACGCGCATGCTCTAGGGGGATAGATTGGTAGGAAAAGACCATCGCTCGTCCCCGACCGCCACTCATAAGGAAGACAATCAATAAATAAATCATGCTCCGACTTCATCACATAACGGTTCACCATACATGCATGCTACGGGAATCACAAACTTTAGAACAAGTATTTCTCAAATTCACAACTACTCAACTAGAATGACTCTAATATCACCATCTTCATATCTCAAAACAATTATCAAGTATGAAACTTCTCATAGTATTCAATGCACTTTTTATGAAAGTTTTTATTATACCCATCTTGGATGCCTATCATACTGGGAATAATTTTATAACCAAAGAAAATTACCATGATGTTCTAAAGGACTATCAAAATAATATAAGTGAAGCATGAGAGATCAATAATTTCTATAAAATAAAACCACCACCATGCTCTTAAAAAGGTATAAGTGAAGCACTACAGCAAAATTATCTAGCTCAAAAGATATAAGTGAAGCACATAGAGTATTCTAATAAATTCCAATTCATGCGTGTCTCTCCAAAATGTGTGTAAAACAAGGATGATTGTGGTAAACTAAAAAGCAAAGACTCAAATCATACAAGACGCTCCAAGCAAAACACACATCATGTGGTGAATAAAAATATAGCCTCAAGTAAAGTTACCGATGGACGAAGACGAAAGAGGGGATGCCTTCCGGGGCATCCCCAAGCTTAGGCTTTTGGTTGTCCTTGAATTTTACCTTGGGGTGCCTTGGGAATCCCCAAGCTTAGGCTCTTGCCACTCCTTATTCCAAAATCCATCAAATCTTTACCCAAAACTTGAAAACTTCACAACACAAAACTCAACAGAAAATCTCATGAGCTTCGTTAGTATAAGAAAACAAACCACCATTTCAAGGTACTGTAATGAACTCATTGATTATTTATATTGGTGTTAAACCTACTGTATTCCAACTTATATAAGGTTCATACCCCCCCGATACTAGCCATAGATTCATCAAAATAAGCAAACAACACACGAAAAACAGAATCTATCAAAAACAGAACAGTCTGTAGTAATCTGTAGGTTTCGAATACTTATGTAACCCAAAAATTCTGAAATAAATTGGTGGACGCGATTAATTTGTCTATTAACCATCTGAAAAAAGAATCAACCTAATCTCACTCTCCAGTAAAAAATGGCAGCAAATCTCGTGAGCGCTAAAGTTTCTGTTTTTTACAGCAAGATCGCAAAGACTTCCCCCAAGTCTTCCCAAAGGTTCTACTTGGCACAAACACTAATTAAAAACATAAAACCACATATAAACAGAATCTATATGAATTATTTATTACTAAACAGGAACAAAAAACAAGAAACAAAAATAAAATTTGGTTGCCTCCCAACAAGCGCTATCGTTTAACACCCCTAGCTAGGCATTGATAATTTCAACGATGCTCACATGAAAGACAAGAATTGAAGCACAAAGAGAGCATCATGAAACACATGACAAACACATCTAAGTTTAACATAATTCCTATGCATAGGCATCTTATAGGCAAACAAATTATCATAGCAAGCAAAAACTAGCATATGCAAGGAAGCAGAAAGAAACAATAGCAATCTCAACATAACGAGAGGTAATTTAGTGACACGAAAATTTCTATAACCATATTTTCCTATCTCATAATAATTACATGTGGGATCATAAGAAAATTCAACAAAATAGCTATCACATAAAATATCTTCAACACGATCCACATGCATGCAAAGTTGACACTCTTCCAAAATAGTGGGATTAACATCAACTAAAGTCATGACCTCTCCAAACCCACTTTTATCAAAAATTTCATAAGATTGAACATTCTCCAAATATGTGGGATATAAAGTTGACACTCTTCCAAACCCATTTTCAATAATATTGCAAACACCATTATCAATCTCATATTCATCATGGGGCTTAAATAAATTTTCAAGATCAAAAGGACAATCACCCCAATCATGATCATTGCAACAAATAGCAGTCATAGCAAAACTAGCATCCCCAAGCTTGAGGTTTTGCATATCATTAACACAATTGATATTGGATAATTTATGATAACATCATTGCAATCATGCTTTTCATCAAAGGAACTATCAAGTATGGGTGCAATAGCAACGATCTCATGTTTAACATAAGGAACTATAGCAAACTCATCTTCATAAATATTGGCATCATGGCCACAAGAATAGCAAGCATCATGTTCATCAAGGGATATTTCAATCAAATCATCGGAATCATAATTATCTATAGATTCATGCATATCATTATTTTCTTTCCAAGCAACGGTCATTCTTTCAATAAATTCTTTGACATAGACATTATGAGCATAGTTTTCATAGCAATATTTAAGTATGTCAAAATTTTCAGATTCGTAAAGAGTAATATCATACTTTTCAATCAAAGAAGCAACTTCATAAGCACCCTTAAAAGAAAAAAATCTTCAATTTGTTCAATATCGTAGTAACTATAAACACCCTTTGCATAAGAAGATAAGATTTTATTATCATTAAACTCACATAGGTAGGGTACGTGTTTTTTAGGGTTCTTAGAGCAACAAGTAAAATCATAAATTTCACAAAGATTCCAAGCATAACACAACAATCTGTTTATTTGATCCCATAAAAGTCTCCCTTTTTTTAGACAAACGGTGACGCACAAAATGAGCATGCTCATCTAAAGATTTCCCATCAACTAGGCTAGTTGGGGTTTCAGCACGAGCGCATAAGGATCGAAGATGATCCAAGTAGAACACTTTAAGTGGATCCATATCAATAGATTTTTAGCAAGCAAATGGAAGGCACATGGAAACACAAACAAAGATACATATGGGAAGAAGGCGAAGAAAAGGGAAAGGTGAAGTGGGGGAGAGGAAAACAAGAGGAAAATGGAAAATAATTTAATGCGAGGGATAAGAGTTTGTGATGGGTACTTGGTATGTCTTGACTTGTGCGTAGATCTCCCCGGCAACGGCGCCAGTGTTGGGGAACGTTGCAGAAAACAAAATTTTTCCTACGGTTTCACCAAGATCCATCTATGAGTTCATCTAGCAACGAGTGATTGGATGCATCTATGTACCTTGTAGATCGCGAGCGGAAGCGTTCAAAGAACGGGGATGAGGGAGTCGTACTCGACGTGATCCGAATCACCGGAGATCCTAGCGCCGAACGGACGGCACCTCCGCGTTCAACACACGTACGGTCAGCGTAACGTCTCCTCCTTCTTGATCAAGCAAGGGGAAGGAGAGGTTGAGGAAGATGGCTCCAGCAGCAGCACGACGGTGTGGTGGTGGTGGAGCTGCAGTACTCCGGCAGGGCTTCGCCAAGCTCTATGGAGGAGGAGGAGGTGTTGGAGAGGGAGAGGGAGGCACCAAAGGCGTGGGGTGAGAGGCCCTCCTTTCCCCACTATATATAGGGAGTCCAAGGGGGGGGGGCGCCGGCCCTAGGAGATCCAATCTCCTAGGGGGGTGCGGCCAAGGGAGGAATCCCTCCTCCCCAAGGCACCTAGGAGGTGCCTTCCCCCTTTGGGACTCTTCCCTTCCTTGAACCCTAGGCGCATGGGCCTCTTGGGGCTGGTGCCCTTGGCCCAAATAGGCCAAGGCGCACCCCCTACAGCCCATGTGGCCCCCCAGGGCAGGTGGCCCCACCCGGTGGACCCCCGGGACCCTTCCGGTGGTCCCGGTACAATACCGGTGACCCCGAAACTTGTCCCGATGCCCGAAATAGCACTTCCAATATATAATTCTTTACCTCCGGACCATTTCGGAACTCCTCGTGACGTCCGGGATCTCATCCGGGACTCCGAACAACATTCGGGTTACTGCATATACATATCCCTACAACCCTAGCGTCACCGAACCTTAAGTGTGTAGACCCTACGGGTTCGGGAGACATGTAGACATGACCGAGATCGCTCTCCGGTCAATAACCAACAGCGGGATCTGGATACCCATGTTGGCTCCCACATGCTCCTCGTTGATCTCATCAGATGAACCACGATGTCGAGGATTCAAGCAACCCCGCATACAATTCCCTTCGTCAATCGGTATGTTACTTGCCCGAGATCCGATCGTCGGTATCCCAATACCTCGTTCAATCTCGTTACCGGCAAGTCACTTTACTCGTACCGTAATGCATGATCCCGTGACCAGACACTTGGTCACTTTGAGCTCATTATGATGATGCATTACCGAGTGGGCCCAGTGATACCTCTCCGTCATACGGAGTGACAAATCCCAGTCTTGATCTGTGTCAACCCAACAGACACTTTCAGAGATACCCATAGTATACCTTTATAGTCACCCAGTTACGTTGTGACGTTTGGCACACCCAAAGCACTCCTACGGTATCCGGGAGTTACACGATCTCATGGTCTAAGGAAAAGATACTTGACATTGGAAAACTCTAGCAAACGAACTATACGATCTTATGCTATGTTTAGGATTGGGTCTTGTCCATCACATCATTCTCCTAATGATGTGATCCCGTTATCAATGACATCCAATGTCCATAGTCAGGAAACCATGACTATCTGTTGATCAACGAGCTAGTCAACTAGAGGATTACTAGGGACATGTTGGTGTCTATTATTCACACATGTATTACGATTTCCGGATAACACAATTATAGCATGAATAAAGACAATTATCATGAACAAGGAAATATAATAATAATGCTTTTATTATTGCCTCTAGGGCATATTTCCAACAGTATCCCACTTGCACTAGAGTCAATAATCTAGTTACATTGTGATGAATCGAACACCCATGGAATTCTGGTGTTGATCATGTTTTTCTCTAGGGAGAGGTTTAGTCAACGGATCTGCTACATTTAGGTCCGTATGTACTTTACAAATATCTATGTCTCCATCTTGAACATTTTCATGAATGGAGTTGAAGCGACGCTTGATGTGCCTCGTCTTCTTGTGAAACCTGGGCTCCTTGGCAAGTGCAATAGCTCCAGTGTTGTCACAGAAGAGTTTGATTGGCCCCGACGCATTGGGTATGACTCCTAGGTCGGTGATGAACTCCTTCACCCAAATTGCTTCATGTGCTGCCTCCGAGGCTGCCATGTACTCCGCTTCACATGTAGATCCCGCCACGACGCTCTGCTTGCAACTGCACCAGCTTACTGCCCACCATTCAAAATATACACGTATCCGGTTTGTGACTTAGAGTCATCCAGATCTGTGTCGAAGCTAGCGTCGACGTAACCTTTTACGATGAGCTCTTCGTGACCTCCATAAATGAGAAACATTTCCTTAGTCCTTTTCAGGTACTTCAGGATATTCTTGACCGCTGTCCAGTGTTCCTTGCCGGGATTACTTTGGTACCTACCTACCAAACTTACGGCAAGGTTTACATCAGGTCTGGTACACAGCATGGCATACATAATTGAACCTATGGGCGAGGCATAGGGGATGACACTCATCTCTTCTATATCTTCTGGCGTGGTCGGACATTGAGCTGAGCTCAATTTCACACCTTGCAACACAGGCAAGAACCCCTTCTTAGACTGATCCATATTGAACTTCTTCAATATCTTATCAAGGTATGTGCTTTGTGAAAGACCTATGAGGCGTCTTGGTCTATCTCTATAGATCTTGATGCCTAATATATATGCAGCTTCTCCAAGGTCCTTCATTGAAAAACTCTTATTCAAGTAGGCCTTAATGTTGTCCAAGAGTTCTATATCATTTCCCATCAAAAGTATGTCATCTACATATAATATGAGAAATGCTACAGAGCTCCCACTCACTTTCTTGTAAACACAGGCTTCTCCATAAGTCTGCGTAAACCCAAACGCTTTGATCATCTCATCAAAGCGAATGTTCCAACTCCGAGATGCTTGCACCAGCCCATAAATCGAGCGTTGGAGCTTGCACACCTTGTCAGCATTCTTAGGATCGACAAAACCTTCCGGCTGCATCATATACAATTCTTCCTTAAGGAAACCATTAAGGAATGCCGTTTTGACGTCCATTTGCCATATTTCATAATCATAGAATGCGGCGATTGCTAACATGATTCAGACGGACTTTAGCTTCGCTACCGGTGAGAAAGTCTCATCGTAGTCAACCCCTTGAACTTGTCGATAACCCTTAGCGACAAGCCGAGCTTTATAGATGGTCACATTACCATCCGCATCTGTCTTCTTCTTAAAGATCCATTTATTTTCTATGGCTCGCCGCTCAACGGGCAAGTCAGTCAAAGTCCATACTTTGTTTTCATACATGGATCCTATCTCGGATTTCATGGCTTCTAGCCATTTGTCGGAATACGGGCCCGCCATTGCTTCTTCATAGTTCGAAGGTTCACCGTTGTCTAACAACATGATTTCCAAGACAGGGTTGCCGTACCACTCTGGTGCGGAACGTGTCCTTGTGGACCTTCGAATTTCAGTAGGAGGTTGATCAGAAGTATCTTGATCATCATCACTAACTTCCTCTCTTGTCGGTGCAGGCACCTCAGAAACATTTTCTTGAGTTGCGCCATTTTCCGGTTCAAGAGGTAATACTTCATCAAGGTCTACTTTCCTCCCACTTACTTCTTTCGAGAGAAACTCTTTCTCTAGAAAGGACCCATTCTTGGCAACAAAGATCTTGCCTTCGGATCTGAGGTAGAAGGTATACCCAATAGTTTCTTTAGGGTATCCTATGAAGACGCATTTTTCCGATTTGGGTTCGAGCTTTTCAGGTTGAAGTTTCTTGACATAAGCATCGCATCCCCAAACTTTTAGAAACGACAACTTAGGTTTCTTCCCAAACCATAATTCATACGGTGTCGTCTCAACGGATTTCGACAGAGCCCTATTTAAAGTGAATGCGGCAGTCTCTAAAGCATAGCCCCAAAAAGATAGCGGTAAATCGGCAAGAGACATCATAGATCACACCATATCTAATAGAGTGCGATTACGACGTTCGGACACACCATTACGCTGAGGTGTTCCAGGCGGCGTGAGTTGTGAAACTATTCCACATTTTCTTAAGTGTGTGCCAAACTCGTGACTCAAGTATTCTCCTCCATGATCTGATCGCAGGAATTTGATTTTCCTATCACGTTGATTCTCAACCTCACTCTGAAATTCCTTGAACTTTTCAAAGGTCTCAGACTTGTGTTTCATTAAGTAGACATACCCATATCTACTCAAGTCATCAGTGAGGGTGAGAACATAACGATAGCCACCGCGAGCCTCAACGCTCATTGGACCGCACACATCAGTATGTATGATTTCCAATAAGTTGGTTGCTCGCTCCATTGTTCCTGAGAACGGAGTCTTGGTCATTTTACCCATGAGGCATGGTTCGCACGTGTCAAATGATTCGTAATCAAGAGACTCTAAAAGTCCATCTGCATGGAGCTTCTTCATGCGTTTGACACCTATGTGACCAAGGCGGCAGTGCCACAAGTATGTGGGACTATCATTATCAATCTTACATCTTTTGGTATTCACACTATGAATATGAGTAGCATTACGCTCGAGATTCATTAAGAATAAACCATTCACCATCGGAGCATGACCATAAAACATATCTCTCATATAAATAGAACAACCATTATTCTCGGATTTAAATGAGTAGTCATCTCGTATTAAACGAGATCCTGATACAATGTTCTTGCTCAAACTTGGCACTAAATAACAATTATTGAGGTTCAAAACTAATCCCGTAGGTAAATGTAGAGGTAGCATGCCGACAACGATCACATCGACCTTGGAACCATTCCCGACGCGCATCGTCACCTCGTCCTTCGCCAGTCTCCGCTTATTCCGCAGCTCCTGCTTTGAGTTACAAATGTGAGCAACTGCACCGGTATCAAATACCCAGGAGCTACTACGAGTACTGGTAAGGTACACATCAATTACATGTATATCACATATACCTTTCATTTTGCCGGCCTTCTTGTCCGCTAAGTATTTGGGGCAGTTCCGCTTCCAGTGACCACTTTCCTTGCAATAAAAGCACTCAGTCTCGGGCTTGGGTCCATTCTTTGGCTTCTTCCCGGCAGCTTGCTTGCCGGGCGCGGCAACTCCCTTGCCGTCCTTCTTGAAGGCTTTCTTACCCTTGCCCTTCTTGAACTTAGTGGTTTTATTCACCATCAACACTTGATGTTCCTTTTTGACTTCTACCTCTGCTGATTTCAGCATTGCAAATACTTCAGGAATGGTCTTTTCCATCCCCTGCGTATTGAAGTTCATCACAAAGCTCTTGTAGCTCGGTGGAAGCGACTGAAGGATTCTGTCAATGACCGCGTCATCCGGGAGATTAACTCCCAGCTGAGTCAAGCGGTTATGCAACCCAGACATAGTGAGTATGTGCTCACTGACAGAATTGTTTTCCTCCATCTTACAGCTGAAGAACTTGTCGGAGACTTCATATCTCTCGACCCGGGCATGAGCTTGGAAAACCATTTTCAGCTCTTCGAACATCTCATATGCTCCGTGTCTCTCAAAATGCTTTTGGAGCCCCAGCTCTAAGCTGTAAAGCATGCCGCACTGAACGAGGGAGTAGTCATCGGTACGCGCTTGCCAAGCGTTCATAACATCTTGTTCCGCAGGGAGAACAGGTGCGTCACCCAGCGGTGCTTGTAGGACATAATCTTTCTTGGTAGCTATGAGGATGATCCTCAGGTTCCGGACCCAGTCCGTGTAGTTGCTGCCATCGTCTTTCAGCTTGGTTTTCTCTAGGAACGCATTGAAGTTGAGGACTACGTTGGCCATTTGATCTACAAGACATATTGTAAATATTTTAGACTAAGTTCATGATAATTAAGTTCATCTAATCAAATTATTCAATGAACTCCCACTTAGATAGACATCCCTCCTGTAATCTAAGTATAACATGATCCGAGTTAACTAGGCCGTGTCCGATCATCACGTGAGACAGACTAGTCAACATCGGTGAACATCTTCATGTTCTTCTATACGACTCATGCTCGACCTTTCGGTCTTCTGTGTTCCGAGGCCATGTCTGTACATGCTAGGCTCGTCAAGTCAACCTAAGTGTTTGCATGTGTAAATCTGTCTTACACCCGTTGTATGTGAACGTTAGAATCTATCACACCCGATCATCACGTGGTGCTTCGAAACAACGAACTGTCGCAACGGTGCACAGTTAGGGGGAACACTTTCTTGAAATTATTATGAGGGATCATCTTATTTACTACCGTCATTCTAAGCAAACAAGATGCAAAAACATGATAAACATCACATGCAATCAAATAATAATAGTGACATGATATGGCCAATATCACATAGCTCCTTTGATCTCCATCTTGGAGCTCCATGATCATCTTGTCACCAGCATGACACCATGATCTCCATCATCATGATCTCCATCATCGTGTCTCCATGAAGTTGCTCGCCAACTATTACTTCTACTACTAAGCTAACGCGTTTAGCAATAAAGTAAAGTAATTTACATGGCGTTTCTCAATGACACGCAGGTCATACAAAAAATAAAGACAACTCCTATGGCTCCTGCCGGTTGTCATACTCATCGACATGCAAGTCGTGATTCCTATTACAATAGCATGAACATCTCATACATCACATATATATCATTCATCATTCATCACAACTTTGGCCATATCATATCACAAAGCACTTGCTGCAAAAACAAGTTAGACGTCCTCTAATTGTTGTTGCAAGTTTTATGTGGCTGAAGTAGGGTTTTAGCAAGAACGTTTTCTTACCTACGTGAAAGCCACAACGTGATTTGTCAACTTCTATTTACCCTTCATAAGGACCCTTTTCATCGAATCCGCTCCGACTAAAGTGGGAGGGATAGACACCCGCCAGCCACCTTATGCAACTTGTGCATGTTAGTCGGTGGAACCGGTCTCACGTAAGCGTACGTGTAAGGTTGGTCCGGCCCGCTTCATCCCACAATACCATTGAAGCAAGATAAGACTAGTAGCGGCAAGAAAGTTGACAACATCAACGCCCACAACAAATTGTGTTCTACTCGTGCAAGAGAACTACGCATAGACCTAGCTCTGATACCACTGTTGGGAAACGTTGCAGAAAACAAAATTTTTCCTAAGGTTTCACCAAGATCCATCTATGAGTTCATCTACCAACGAGTGATTGGATGCATCTACGTACCTTGTAGATCGCGAGCGGAAGCGTTCAAAGAACGGGGATGAGGGAGTCGTACTTGACGTGATCCGAATCACCGGTGATCCTAGCGCCGAACGGACGGCACCTCCGCGTTCAACAAACATACGGTCAGCGTAATGTCTCCTCCTTCTTGATCCACCAAGGGGAAGGAGAGGTTGAGGAAGATGGCTCCAGCAGCAGCACGACGGCGTGGTGGTGGTGGAGCTGCAGTACTCCGGCAGGGCTTCGCCAAGCTCTATGGAGGAGGAGGAGGTGTTGGAGAGGGAGAGGGAGGCACCAAAGGCGTGGGGTGAGAGGCCCTCCTTTCCCCACTATATATAGGGAGTCAAAGAGGGGGGGGGCGCCGACCCTAGGAGATCCAATCTCCTAGGGGGGGTGCGGCCAAGGGAGGAATCCCTCCTCCCCAAGGCACCTAGGAGGTGCCTTCCCCCTTTGGGACTCTTCCCTTCCTTGAACCCTAGGCGCATGGGCCTCTTGGGGCTGGTGCCCTTGGCCCATATAGGCCAAGGCGCACCCCTACAGCCCAAGTAGCCCCCCAGGGCAGGTGGCCCCTCCCGGTGGACTCCCGGGACCCTTCCGGTGGTCCCGGTACAATACCGGTGACCCCAAAACTTGTCCCGATGCCCGAAACAGCACTTCCTATATATAATTCTTTACCTCCGGACCATTCTGGAACTCCTCGTGATGTCCGGGATCTCATCCGGGACTCCGAACAACATTCGGGTTACTGCATATACATATCCCTACAACCCTAGCGTCACCGAACCTTAAGTGTGTAGACCCTACGGGTTCGGGAGACATGTAGACATGACCGAGATCGCTCTCCGCTCAATAACCAACAGCGGGATCTAGATACCCATGTTGTCTCCCACATGCTCCTCGTTGATCTCATCGGATGAACCACGATGTTGAGGATTCAAGCAACCCCGCATACAATTCCCTTCGTCAATCGGTATGTTACTTGCCCGAGATTCGATCGTCGGTATCCCAATACCTCGTTCAATCTCATTACCGGCAAGTCACTTTACTCGTACCGTAATGCATGATCCCGTGACCAGACACTTGGTCACTTTGAGCTCATTATGATGATGCATTACCGAGTGGGCCCAGTGATACCTCTCCGTCATACGGAGTGACAAATCCCAGTCTTGATCCGTGTCAACCCAACAGACACTTTCGGAGATACCCGTAGTATACCTTTATAGTCACCCAGTTACATTGTGACGTTTGGCACACCCAAAGCACTCCTATGGTATCCGGGAGTTACACAATCTCATGGTCTAAGGAAAAGATACTTGACATTGGAAAACTCTAGCAAACGAACTATACGATCTTATGCTATGTTTAGGATTGGGTCTTGTCCATCACATCATTCTCCTAATGATGTGATCCCGTTATCAATGACATCCAATGTCCATAGTCAGGAAACCATGACTATCTGTTGATCAACGAGCTAGTCAACTAGAGGATTACTAGGGACATGTTGGTGTCTATTATTCACACATGTATTACGATTTCCGGATAACACAATTATAGCATGAATAAAGACAATTATCATGAACAAGGAAATATAATAATAATGCTTTTATTATTGCCTCTAGGGCATATTTCCAATAGCCAGAAATGGCTTGTTGACGGGAGATCTAATCTTGACTTGACTTGGTGCAACCTCCCCGGTGACGGAGCCAGAAATCCTTCTTGCTACCTCTTGAGCATGCGTTGGTTTTCCCTTGAAGAGGAAAGGTTGATGCAGCAAAGTAGCGTAAGTATTTCCCTCATTTCTTGAGAACCAAGGTATCAATCCAGTAGGATGTAACACGCAAGTCCCTAGTACCTGCACAAACAAACAAGAACCTCGCAACCAACGTGATAAAGGGGTTGTCAATCCCTTCACGGTCACTTACAAAAGTGAGATTTGATAGAGATAATAATATAAATATTTTTCGTATTTTTATTGTATAGATTGGAAAATAAAGATTGCAAAATAAACAACGATAGAAATAGCAAGTGGATAGGAAAATAATATGATGGAAGATAGACCCGGGGGGCATAGGTTTCACTAGTGGCTTCTCTCAAGATAGCAAATTCTACGGTGGGTGAACAAATTACTGTCGAGTAATTGATAGAAAAGCGCATAGTTATGAGAATATCTAGGCATGATCATGTATATAGGCATCATGTCTGCGACAAGTAGACCAAAACGATTCTGCATCTACTACTATTACTCCACACATCGACTGCTATCCAGCATGCATCTAGAGTATTAAGTTCATAAGAACAGAGTAACACATTAGGCAAGATGACATGATGTAGAGGGATAAACTCAAGCAATATGACATAAACGCCATCTTTTTATCCTCGATGGCAACAATACAATACGTGCCTTGCTGCCCCTGCTGTCACTGGGAAAGGACATCGCAAGATTGAACCCAAAGCTAAGCACTTCTCCCATTGCAAGAAAGATCAATCTAGTAGGCCAAACCAAACTGATAATTCGAAGAGACTTGCAAAGATATTAAATCATGCATAAAAGAATTCAGAGAAGAATCAAATATTATTCATAGATAATCTTGATCATAAACTCACAATTCATCGGATCTCGACAAACACACCGCAAAAAGAATTACATCGAATAGATCTCCAAGAGAATCAAGGAGAACTTTGTATTGAGATCCAAAGAGAGAGAAGAAGCCATCTAGTTAATAACTATGGACTCGAAGGTCTGCGGTAAACTACTCACACATCATAGGATCCCGGATGTTTTCAGGGTATATGAGTATATATAGGCGAAAGAAGTAGGTTAGCGGAGCCACGAGGGGCCCACAAGGGTGGGGGCGCGCCTACCCCCTGGGCGCGCCCTCCTACCTCGTGGCCGCCTTGTTTCTTCCTTTATGTCCACTCCAAGTCTCCTGGATTGCGTTTGCTCCAAAAATAACTCTCACGAAGGTTTCATTCCATTTGGATTCTGTTTGATATTCCTTTTCTACGAAACACTGAAATAGGCAAAAAAGTAGCAATTTGCACTATGCCTTTGGTTAGTAGGTTAGTCCCAAAAATAATATAAAAAGGTATATTCAAGCCCATTAAACATCCAAAACAGATAATATAATAGCATGGAGCAATCAAAAATTATAGATACGTTGGAGACGTATCAACCCTTATGTCACATGTATTCAAAGTGACAATCCAAATCTTATGAGTTAACCCTTGACACATGATCTCACAGCACAATGACACTGGCACCATGCTCTGCACTTGTTGTATGTTTGTTTGTATGGTTGCTCATGATTGCTCTTTATTACTTACGTTAGATTTTGTGGAGTGCGAAGAGTAACTGATCAAGATTGTGAGATTGAAGAATCATTAATACTAGGCAAGTGGAACCTTTGATCATTATCACCTATTATTTTGCTTGCATGTAGCATTTTCTAATTAGGAATGCATGATTAGGATTGCACATCATGTTACATGAACCCGGTAGTAGAAACTTAGTTCCATTTTACCCTAACCATGTAACCACCATGTAGCTCTTCTTAGTTGCTATTACGTGGATTGTTACTTATGAAGGTTACTTCATGGATGACTACTTAATAACAACATAATTAATGAATCGATCTGGGTGGACTAGCATTGTTTGGGTCATCGGAGTGCAGATTTTGGTTGGAATGCCACCCTGGTATCAAAGGGATTGTATGAGTTCAAAGCTGAGTAGCTTACATGTGTAAACCTAAGGCAATATGGGCTCTGTCTTGACCAAGTAAGTTGTGGGAACCCCTCCAGCTAACCAGCAGATGTAGTTAGTGATAGGTCGGACTGGGTTGGCCTTTGGATGTGGGCTACTACTTCCCAAAATTCTCATCTTGGTCTACCTAGCTACTTCACAAGTGAAATTTAGCAAAACGACATGACTGGGAATCACGGGTAAAGTACACAAACCTCTATAGAGCGTAAAAACTTATCATGATTAGCTGTGTCCCTAGTTACAGACATTTTTGAGCAACTCTACTAAGAATTGTCAGCTTGATCTTATCACCTCTTCACTGGTGCGCGTCGGTGCTATACAAATGGTTTTTAACCCCTTTCCGCGACGGTATTTGGGATCGTCGCCAAGTGAGTGTGGGCAATAGGGTGTCCTTCCCACACGACCCAGAAACCGTCGGGGATATGGAGCAGTGATCTAGAGGCCTTCCAAAATGTAATCGTGTGCGATGCAACACACACTAAATTCGTTCGCACGTGTGGTATCAGTGATTAAACGTTTCTAATGATGCAGTGAAACCATACGGTCTGTCGTAATGAACCATTTGGGAAACAGTATGTAAGGCACACGGGCCAACATATGAACTGTGTGCGATTTGTGCTCCATCGCACACGAGTTTTCTGCGTAACCCGTCTGCCATGCAAGACTCCATCGCACACGTTTCCCAACAATTACCGTTTGCGATAATGTTCTATCACAAACGGTTCAGGAGCCCCTTCGCACACATACAAGTGCTTCAGACCGTTTGTGATTTGTTGGGTATCACCGACGGTTGCCGCAAGAGTGATGTGTGCTTTTTGTTTGGGATCCCACACGTTTACGATTGGGATTGTATTTTACATTGGGCACGGTTTACTCCGAGTTCTCATGTGCGATAATGCGATATCACAAACGGTTACGGAGACCCTACGCACACGTAGTAGCGCTGCAAATCATTTGCGATCTACTGTGTATCACTGACAGTTCCACTTTGATTGACGTATGCTTTCCGATGTGGATCGCACACACTCTTTTAGTTGAACCGTGTGCGGAGCAATTGACAGGTTAAAACCAAAAATATCCCATTTTGAAACGGGATGCAAAAAGCAAATTCGCCACAATATTCAATTGAACAAATAAACAAAAATATCACATTTTGAATCGGCACGCAAAAAGAAAATTTGCTATAATATTCAATTGAACAAATAAACAAAAATATATACCATTTTGAATCGGCACGCAAAAAGCAAATTCGCCACAATATTCAATTGTACAAATAGTGTCCATAGTAAGAACATTCATCAGATTTTGCAATAATTGCAATTGAACATATGGTAGCTAAATTCCAATGATTTGTCCACACATATATGCATTACATAATTTACCACAGTGTACGAAATATGAAGACCTCATCAGATGGAAAATATTGGATCCATGCGTATATGTTTATCGGCTAACTCTTACTCAATGTTTCAGGAGAAGGCATGCTGAAATCTTCGTTATCACCAGTGGGATTGATGTAGTGATCCAGGAAGAAGTCACTGATAAATCTCCGAACCATCAGTAATTCACCAGCCGAGAGTGGTTCAGGGGTCCTCGGTTTTAAGATGAGCTGCAATATTTTTAAGATCAGAATGTGCCATATGAGCGGAGCAGAAGATATTAATTAAGATAGACTTACTGGTACTAATTCGCAAAGATCGTCACAACTATCAGCAGATTTGCAGATGGAGATCATGTGTGTGCAAACATAGTATCCACAAAGATTGGTCCCTGCTTCTTGCTGAGGACACTGAATTTTTTTGTACAGAATTAGTCCCTGTTAGGAACAACCTAACCGGTGTTAGATGTATTATTTTTTCTTTGGACAAAATAGAAAGAGGTTTATTTAAAAGCTTGAACATTTGACTAGCGTAAGGAAAGGTATTTGCAGACTGTTGGATAAATTTTCCAAAAATAATGGATTTTGGTGTGTTACCGGAGAAACGATCTCGTGCTGCAGAGGTAGTTCCCTCTTGAACAGGTTCCCTGGTTTAGTTTTCCACAATGCGAGCAGTCTGCAAATGATGAATTTTGACAACATCAATTATTGAACTAGATATGAATGCAAATTAATTTCAACATCATAGAATTCAATACCTATCCATGAATTGTTGAAGATGCATCAGATCCTGAGCGTTTGTTGACTCTATGAGAGAATCGATGTAGTAAACTGTGTTCTTGTTTGGAACAATGAGTACCAATATCCAGTGATTGCTACATATTAAGAAAGCCATGAACTTATGAATTACGTCGAAATCTGAAAGACAATAAGTGTATGTGTGGTTGTTTACTTGACTTACCATTCATGATATGGCCAGAGAAATAATTCTGCATGGGACGTGTTTTCGAAGAGACGGACGGCCGTGTTAACGGCACAGTCCCGTAGGTCCTTACCATGTATTGTTGTGCCATTTGTTAATTCAGGATCTATGAAATACACACTCTCCCTTTTTCTTCTCTGCACGTTCAATCCCCTAAGAGGAATAAAATGCAGTTAGATGTTTATCATTTACAACCTTGTATGGAGAAGTTGATCAGAGTTTGTCAAGTACTTACAAAATCAGGCATCTAACAAGAGTGGCATCGAGCACGTTGAAGTTGAAGAAGGATGTAAGTCCTCGAAACTCACATCGATGGAACCAACATCGTGTCAGAAATGATCTCTGTTGTAATGGACTAGCAAACCATGATGACCTGCTGACATTAGATCCATGCAATATTCATGTAACTCGCGGCAACTGGAGCTGCACTCATTGAAGTATTCACAAACAAGAAATGGCTGGCCATGGACGTAATATCGTGCTTGAAGTATGTATGCTTTACTTTTAGCAAGCAACAAATGTACTTCTTCATCATCCATGGAGTCAGAAATATTACTCCCTGATTCGAACAAGCTGCTGTTAATTTGGTTCTCGGTGATGAGTGCTTTAAGTAAGAGCCAATCGTTATCTTTCCTCTTCACTTTCCCGTCGCGCTTTCTCGGGGGTGTAGCCTTTTTGGCCACTTCCTTTTTGGTACTTGAAGCATTTCTGGCAAAACGTCCGGTTGTCTGCAAGGTAGACTGCCAAGCAGACGGTGAAGCTTGGACGGACTACTTAGCAGATGGTTTATCTATGCCGGACCGCTGAGCTGGCGGTGCTGCTGTGTCAGATTGCTGGGCTATAGGAGCAGAGGCATCGGACTGCTGACCATGCATTAAAGTTATGTCGGGTTTCTGCGCAGGTGGTGCCAACTTGTCGGTGTGCCAAGGAGGCCGTGCCAACACGTTGGTTTGCTTAGCGGGAAGTGCTGACGCATTAGTATGCTGACTGCGGACCGACAGACTAATGAGCAGTCGGTTCTGGACCTATAGACTGCTTAGCAGGCGGTTCCGAAGCATCAGACTGCTTAGCAGTCCGTTCCACCAGATTGGTCTGCTGAGCATGTGCTGTAGCTGTGTCTTCCCCCGCTGCTTCAGCGGCCGGCATCTGAACCGATAGTGCGTCTTCATCAGTTGTTGGCCTTGCCACTGGCTGCTTTGGGGCGGAGGATGACATGGCATGTACGCCACAAAGTGAAGGAAACATGCCCTGGAGGCAATAATAAAGTTGTTATTTATATTTCCTTATATCATGATAAACGTTGATTATTCATGCTAGAATTGTATTTAACGGAAACTTAGGACATGTGTGGATACGGAGACAAACAGAGTGTCCCTAGTATGCCTCTACTTAACTAGCTCATTAATCAAAGATGGTTAAATTTCCTAGCCATAGACATGTGTTGTCATTTAATGAACGGGATCACATCATTAGAGAATGATGTGATGGACAAGACCCATCCATTAGCTTAGCATAATGATCGTTTAGTTTTTCTGCTATTGCTTTCTTCATGACTTATACATGTTCCTCAGACTATGAGATTATGCAACTCCCGAATACCAGAGTAACACCTTGTGTGCTGTCAAACGTCACAACATAACTGGGTGATTGTAAAGATGCTCTACAAGTGTCTCCAATGGTGTTTGTTGAGTTGGCATAGATCGATATTAGGATTTGTCACTCCGTGTATCAGAGAGGTATCTCTAGGCCCTCTCGGTAATGCACATCACTATGAGCCTTGCAAGCAATGTTACTAATGAGTTAGTCATGGGATGATACATTACGAAACGAGTAAAGAGACTTGACGGTGACGAGATTGAACTAGGTATGATGATACCACGATCAAATCTCGGGCAAGGAACATACCGATGACAAAGGGAACAACATATGTTGTCGTGCGGTTTGACCGATAAAGATCTTCGTAGAATATGTAGGAACCAATTTGAGCATCCAGGTTCTGCTATTGTTTATTGACCGGAGATATGTCTCGGTCATGTCTACATAGTTCTCGAACCTGTAGGGTCCGCACGCTTAACGTTTGATGACGATTTGTATAATGATTTTCGTGTTTTGATGAACCGAAGTTTGTTCGGAGTCCCGAATGAGATCACAGACATGACGAGGAGTCTCGACATGGTCGAGACGTAAAGATTCATATATTGGAAGGTTACATTCGGACACCGGAATGGTTCTGGTCATTTCGGATAAGTTTCGGAGTAACTGGGCTTACCGGACCCCCCCGGAAGTTCATGCGCCTTCATGGGCCCTATGAAGGAAATATGCCCTAGAGGCAATAATAAAGTTGTTATTTATATTTCCTTATATCATGATAAATGTTTATTATTCATCCTAGAATTGTATTAACCGGAAACTTAGTACATGTGTGAATACATAGACAAACAGAATGTCACTAGTATGCCTCTACTTGACTAGCTCATTAATCAAAGATGGTTAAGTTTCCTAAACATAGACATGAGTTGTCATTTGATGAATGGGATCACATCATTAGAGAATGATGTGATTGACTTGACCCATCCATTAGCTTAGCACTATGATCGTTTAGTTTATCGCTATTGCTTTCTCCATGACTTATGCATGTTCCTATGACTATGAGATTATGCAACTCCCAAATATCTAAGGAACACTTAGTGTGCTACCAAATGTCACAACGTAACTGGGTGACTATAAAGATGCTCTACAGGTGTCTCCGATGGTGTTTGTTGAGTTGGCATAGATCGAGATTAGGATTTGTCACTCCGATTGTCGAAGAGGTATCTCTGGGCCCTCTCGGTAATGCACATCACTATAAGCCTTGCAAGCAATGTGACTAATGAGTTAGTTGCGGGATGTTGCATTACGGAACGAGTAAAGAGACTTGCCGGTAACGAGATTGAACTAGGTATTGAGTTTTGGGGAACGCAGTAATTTAAAAAAAAATTCCTACACACACGCAAGATCATGGTGATGCATAGCAACAATAGGGGAGAGTGTTGTCCACGTACCCTCGTAGACCGTAAGCAGAAGCGTTATGACAACGCAGTTGATGTAGTCGTACGTCTTCATGATCGACCGATCCTAGTACCGAAAGTACGACACCTCCACGATCTGCACACATTCAGCTCGGTGACGTCCCACAAACTCACGATCCAACAGAGTGTCGAGGGAGAGCTTTGTCAGCACGACGGCATGATGACGGCGATGATGATGCTACCGGAATAGGGCTTCGCCTAAGCACCGCTACGATATGACCAAGGTGGATTATGGTGGAGGGGGCACCGCACACGGCTAAGAGATCAATGATCAACTCGTGTGTTCTAGGGTGCCCCTTTCCCCCGTATATAAAGGGGCAAGGGGAGGGGGCCAGCGGCCTCATAGGGTGTGCCCCAAGGGGGGAATCCTACTCCTACTAGGAGTAGGTTCCTGATAACCCACAAGTATAGGGGATCGCAACAGTTTTCGAGGGTAGAGTATTTAACCCAAATTTATTGATTTGACACAAGGGGAGCCAAAGAATATTCTCAGGTATTAGCAGCTGAGTTGTCAATTCAACCACACCTGGAAACTTAGTATCTGCAGCAAAGTGTTTAGTAGCACAATAATATGATAGTGGTGGTAACGACAACAAAAGTAAAGACAACAAAAGTAATATTTTTGGTATTTTGTAGTGACTGTAACAGTAAAAGCGGGAAAGTAAATAAGCGTAAACCAGTATATGGAAAACTCGTAGGCACCGGATCAGTGATGGATAATTATGCCGGATGCGGTTTATCATGTAACAGTCATAACATAGGGTGACACAGAACTAGCTCCAGTTCGTCAATGTAATGTAGGCATGTATTCCGTATATAGTCATACGTGCTTATGGAAAAGAACTTGCATGACATCTTTTGTCCTACCCTCCCATGGCAGCGGGGTCCTATTGGAAACTTACGGATATTAAGGCCTCCTTTTAATAGAGAACCGGAACAAAGCATTAGCACATAATGAATACATGAACTCCTCAAACTATGGTCATCACCGAGAGTGGTCCCGATTGTTGTCACTTCGGGGTTGCCGGATCATAACACATAGTAGGTGACTATAGACTTGCAAGATAGGATCTAGAACTCTCATATATTGATGAAAACATAATAGGTTCAGATCTGAAATCATGGCACTCGGGCCCTAGTGACAAGCATTAAGCATAGCAAAGTCATAGCAACATCAATCTCAGAACATAATGGATACTAGGGATCAAACCCTAACAGAACTAACTCGATTACATGATAAATCTCATCCAACCCATCACCGTCCAGCAAGCCTACGATGGAATTACTCACGCACGGCGGTGAACATCATGAAATTGGTGATGGAGGATGGTTGATGATGACGACAGCGACGAATCCCCCTCTCCGGAGCCCCGAACGGACTCCAGATCAGCCCTCCCGAGAGGTTTTAGGGCTTGGCGGCGGCTCCGTATCGTAAAACGCGATGATTTCTTCTCTCTAGTTTTTTCTCTCTGAAAGCAAATATATAGAGTTGGAGTTGGCGTCGGAGGGTCAATAGGGTGCCCACGAGGTAGGGGCGCGCCCTAGGGGGGGCGCCCCCACGGTCGTGGAAAGGGTGTGGCCCCCCTGGTCTTCATATTTGGCGAGGATTTTTTTATTGTTTTTTCTAAGACCTCCCGTGGAGTTTTAGGTCATTCCGAGAATATTTGTTTTCTGCACATAAAACAACACCATGGTAATTCTGCGGAAAACAGCGTCAGTCCAGGTTAGTTCCATTCAAGTCATACAAGATAGAGTCCAAAACAAGGGCAAAAGTGTTTATAAAAGTAGATACGACGGAGACGTATCAACTCCCCCAAGCTTAAACCCTTGCTTGTCCTCAAGCAATTCAGTTGACAGACTGAAAGAAAGGAAAACTTTTACAAACTCTGTTTGCTCTTGTTGTTGTAACTATGTCAAGCCAGCATTCAAGTTTTCAGCATAGATCATAACTAACCACATTTGCAATAATTCTCAGGTCTCATCATTACTCATATCAATAGCATAATCAACTAGCAAGTCATAATAATAAATCTCGGATGACAACACTTTCTCAAAACAATCATAATATGATATAACAAGATGGTATCTCGCTAGCCCTTTCTGAGACCGCAAAACATAAATGCAGAGCACCTTTAAAGATCAAGGACTGACTAGACATTGTAATTCATGGTAAAAGAGATCCAATCATAGTCATACCCAACATAGATTAATAGTGATGAATGCAAATGACAGCTGTGCTCTCCAACTAGTGCTCTTTAATAAGAGGGTGATGACTCAACATAAAAATAAATGGATAGACCCTTCACAGAGGGAAGCAGGGATTTGTAGAGGTGCCAGAGCTCAGTTTTGAAATAGAGATAAATTGTATTTTGAGCGGTATACTTTCATTGTCAACGTAACAACTAAGAGATGTCGATATCTTCCATGCTAAACACATTATAGGCGGTTCCCAAATAGAATGGTAAAGTTTATACTCCCCCTCCACCAACAAGCATCAATCCATGGCTTGCTCGAAACAACGAGTGCCTCCAACATACATCAGGTCCCAGGGGGAGTTTTGTTTGCAGTTATTTTGATTTAGTTTGCATAAAGCATGGGACTGGGTATCCCGGTGACCAGCCATTTTCTCATGAGTGAGGAGCGGAGTCCACTCCTCTTGAGAATAACCCGCCTAACACGAAAGATAAGGACAGCCTTTGTTGATAGATGAGCTATTCGAGCATACAAAACAGAATGTTTAATTGAAGGTTTAGAGTTTGGCACATACAAATTTACTTGGAACGGCAGGTAGATACCGCATATATGAAGGTATAGTGGACTCATCTGGAATAACTTTGGGGTTTAAGGGATTGGATGCACAAGCAGTATTCCCGTTTAGTACAGGTGAAGGCTAGCAAAAGACTGGGAAGCGACCAACTAGAGAGCGACAACAACCATGTACATGCATTAAAATTAATAAACATTGGATGCAAGCATGAGTAGGATATAATCCACAATGAACATAAATATCATGAAGGCTATGTTGATTTTGTTTCAACTACATGCGTGAACATGTGCCAAGTCAAGTCACTTAAATCATTCAAAGGAGGATACCACCCCATCATACCATGTCATAGTCATCTCAATAACATGTTGGCATGTAAGGTAAATCATTATAACTCATAGCTAATCAAGCATGTCACAAGAAACTATGATCTCTAATTGTCATTGCAAACATGTTTATTCATAATAAGCTGAATCAAGAACGTGGGACTCATCATATTTACAAAAACAAAAGAGGTCGAGTTCATACCAGCTTTTCTCATCTTAGTTAGTCCATCATATATCATCATAATTGCCTTTCACTTGCACGACCAAACGGTGTGAATAATAATAAGAGTGCACGTGCATTGGACTAAGCTGGAATCTGCAGGCATTCAATAAACATGAGAAGACAAGGCAATACGGGCTCTTTGGTTAATTCAACAATAATGCATATAAGAGCCACTTTAACAATTTAATTATGGTCTTCTCCTACTGACCCCCAAAGAAAAGAAAAGAAATAAAACTATTTACACGGGAAAGCTCCCAACAAGCAAAAGAAGAACAAGAAATATTTTTGGTTTTTCTTTTTGGTTATTACTACTACAGTAGAAAAATAAACTACTACTAATTTTTTTGGTTTTTCTTAAGGTTAAGCAAACACACAAGAAGAAAGTAGGAAAAAGAAAATAAACTAGCATGGATATTACAATGAAAAAGTATGAGCACCGACATCTAGCAATGAGTGTGTGTGAGCATAAATGTAATGTCGGTGAGAAATACGTACTCCCCCAAGCTTAGGCTTTTGGCCTAAGTTGGTCTATGGCCACGGCTGGCCTGGCGGATATCCATAATAATAGATGTTGGGGTCGTACTGTGATGAGGAGGAATAGTTGGGATCATACTGTGTTGAAGATGAAGACTCTGACTGCCACTGGCTGACAGTCATCTCTGGATCCCAAGAATAAACAGATTGTCGTGGAGGCTCATCGTGTGGTTCCTGTTCTGGCTCCTCGGTAGGTGCAGGGTTCCGGTAGGCGTGAATAGCCATCAACGAAACAAGGTATGTGCCTGCAGTCAAATCAAACAAAGAAGGAGCAGGCAGGGTGATAGTCTCAGGATGATGTTTATTAAAGAACAATTGATATCTAAGCTCCCCTGCCCTATTCTTAATAATAAAATCATGTGCTACCATACCTTTATGATCTAGATAAACACGGGGCATCACCTTTTCTTCCTTCTCAGCATGCCTAATAGGTATGTTAAAATGTGCGGCTAGGCGTGTAGCATAAATGCCTCCAAAGATGGGGCCCTTAGTACGGTTCATATTTAACCGTCTGGCAATAATACCGCCCATACTAAAAGTGTTATCACTGTATAAACCTTGGAGTAGAATAATTATATCAGGGATACTAAGGTTTCCACAGTTTCCGCGTCCAATTAAACAACGACTAGCAAATAATGCAAAGTAACGTAAAACAGGAAAATGTATGCTAGTGATTCGTGCATCGGAAACCTTCCTGGTTTCTCCTACAGTGATGTTATTAATAAATCCCTCCACATCATCATGGCGTGGTTCTTCTGTCTTGCCCTCAAAAGGGACTAAACAAATACAACATAAATCAAAAAGTGACATCTCCTTATACTCATCATATAAATGAAATTCCACCGTAGGTGGTGAGTTCCTAGGATGAAAATAAAAGTTTTGCACAAAGGTATTTGTGAGTAAGAGATACTGATCGCATTGGTCGTGGAGGAAAGCAGTGAGGCCTGCATTGTGAGCCAATTCATGAGAATCTTCATAGATATCGGCTGCTCTCAAGAAATCATCAGAAGGCCATTCACACGCCCGAATCTCTGCGGTGCGAGGCAAATTATACTTAGGCTTCGGTGCCTTTTCCTTCGAGCTTTGGCTCGATGAGCCCATCAATAATCTCCTCATCATTTTCTGAAAAATTCTGAAATTTTTAGTAACTTCAAACAAAAGTGAACCAACTTCAATAAAACTGATAGCAACTACTCCTACAAGTGCCTAGAGCCTATATCAAGCATTAGAAGTACTTGGAACCATATAAATTTGACATGCAAGCTCAAGAACATGGTCACCTATGCAGCACAAATTTGCAACGAATAGAGCACTAGAACAAAAACTAATTGGACCAATGGAGGAGTCACATACCAAGGAACAATCTCCCCAAGCAGTTTTGCGAGAGGTGCTTTGAGCAAGGAGATCGAAAATCACAGCAAAAGTGGCTGGAACTCGTGCTTGAGTTGGTTTTTCGGGTTTGTGTGAGGCAGAGGAAGAAGATGGGTGCTGGGATAAGTGGAGGAGGGCCACCGTGGGCCCACAAGGCAGGGGGCGCGCCCTATAGGGGGGGGGGGGCGCCCACCACCCTCGTGGCCAGGTGGTAGCTCCTCCCGTGGTAATTTTTGCATAGTAAATCCTCAAATATTCCCAAAAAAATCATATTAAATTGGCATGGCATTCTGAGGACTTCTATTTTCGGGATATTTTTATATTACACGGATAAGCCAGGAAACAGACAGAAAAATAATACTATTTTTACTTTATTTCTACTAATTAACAGAAAATATAAAGAGGGTACAGAAGGTTGTGCTTCTAGTTTCATCCATCTCATGCTCATCAAAAAGAATTCACTAACAAGGTTGATCAGGTCTTGTTAACAAACTCATTCCGATAATCATGAAACCAGAGAAATTTTGAATAACACTAAGTTACCTCAACGGGGATATGCACATCCCCTATAATAAGTATACCATATTTCTTTTTGACCGTAGGAAGAGGAAATTCAAAACCTCCAATTATAATCGATGGAAATTTTCCAATGGAGTTGATACTATGAACTTGAGGTTGTTTCCTCGGAAAGTGTATCGTATGCTCATTAGCATTAACATGAAAAGTGACATTGCCTTTGTTGCAATCAATAACAGCCCCTGCAGTATTAAGAAAAGGTCTTCCAAGAATAATAGACATACTATCATCCTCGGCAATATCAAGAATAAAAAAGTCCGTTAAATCGTAACGTTTGCAACCACAACGGGCACGTCCTCACAAATACCAACAGGTATAGCAGTTGATTTATCAGCCATTTGCGAATATATTTCAATAGGTGTCAACTTATTCAAGCCAAGTCTACGATATAATGAGAGAGGCATAACACTAACACCGGCTCCAAGATCACATAAAGCAGTTTTAATATAATTTCTTTTAATGGAGCAAGGTATAGTAGGTACTCCAGGATCTCCAAGTTTCTTTGGTATTCCACCCTTAAAAGTATAATTAGCAAGCATGGTGGAAATTTCAGCTTCCGGTATCTTTCTTTTATTAGTAATGATATCCTTCATATATTTAGCATAAGGATTTGTTTTGAGAACATCAGTTAATCGCATACGTAAAAAGATAGGCCTAATCATTTCAGCAAAGCACTCAAAATCCTCATCATCCTTCTTCTTGGATGGTTTCGGAGGAAAAGGCATGGGTTTTTGAACCCAAGGTTCTCTTTCTTTCCCATGTTTCCTAGCAACAAAGTCTCTTTTATCATAACATTGATTCTTTGATTGTGGGTTATCAAGATCAACAGCAGGTTCAATTTCTACATCATTATCATTACTAGGTTGAGCATCATCATGAACATCATCATTAATATTTTTACTAGGTTCATGTTCATTACCAGATTGTGTTTCAGCATCGGACATAGAAATATCATTTGGATTATCAGGTGGTTCAGCAATAGGTTCACTAGAAGTTTGCACAGTTCTATCATTTTTCTTCTTCTTCTTCTTCTTCTTCTTTTTAGAAGAACTAGGAACATCAATATTATTTCTTTGAGAATCTTGCTCGATTCTCTTAGGGTGGCCTTCAGGATACAAAGGTTCCTGAGTCATTCTACCAGTTCTAGTAGACACTCTAACAGCATAATCATTTTTCTTACTATTCATTTCATGGAGCAATTATTTTTGAGCTTTAAGTACTTGTTCTACTTGAGTGGTAACCATAGAAGCATGTTTGCTAACAAGTTTAAGTTCACCTCTAACATTAGCCATATAATCACCCAAGCATCTAATCTTATAAGCATTCTCTTTTAATCGTCTACCAAAATAAGCATTGAAGTCGTCTTGCTTAAACATAAAGTCATCAAACTCATCCAAGCACGGACTAGCAATTTTAGTAGGAGGGACTTCAGCTTTATCATATCTATAGAGAGAATTTACCTTTACTACCTGTGTCGGGATATCGGGAGGTTCTTCAATGAATAAAGGATTAAGATCATATACTTCGTCAATAGGCGGTATATTAAGACCATGTATTTCTTCAATAGGAGGTAAATTCTTAACATCTTCAGCTTTAATACCTTTTTCTTTCATAGATTTCTTTGCCTCTTGCATATCTTCGGGACTGAGAAATAGAACACCTTTCTTCTTCGGAGTTGGTTTAGGAATAGGATCATTAATTGGAGCGGGAGCTGGCTCAGGAGCTGGCTCAGGAGGTGCCCAATTATTTTCATTTGTCAACATATTATTCAATAGAATTTCAGCTTCATCCGGTGTTCTTTCCCTGAAAAGAGAACCAACACAACTATCCAGGTAATCTCTGGAAGCATCAGTTAGTCCATTATAAAAGATATCAAGTATTTCAGGTTTCTTAAGAGGATGATTAGGCAAAGCATTAAGTAACTTGAGAAGCCTCCCCAAGCTTGTGGGAGACTCTCTTCTTTAATTTGCACGAAATTGTATATTTCCCTCAAAGCAGCTTGTTTCTTATGAGCAGGGAAATATTTAGCAGAGAAGTAATAAATCATATGCTGGGGACTACGCACACAACCAGGATCAAGAGAATTAAACCATATCTTAGCATCACCCTTTAATGAGAACAGAAATATTATGAGTAAATAGAGGTAACGTGATCTCTCATTATTAGTGAACAGGGCAGCTATGTCATTCAACTTAGTAAGATGTGCCACAACAGTTTCAGATTCATAGCCATAAAACGGATCAGATTCAACCAAAGTAATTATATCAGGATCAACAGAGAATTCATAATCTTTATCAGGAACACATATAGGTGAAGTAGCAAAAGCAGGATCGGGTTTCATTTTATCTCTAAGTGAATCTTTGTTCCATTTAATTAATAACCTTTTAAGCTCATATCTATCTTTGCAGGCTAAAATAGCTAAAGAAGAATCTTTATCAAAAAGATAACCTTCAGGAATAACAGGCATATTTTCATCATCACTATCATCATCGTATTCAGTTTCATCAATTTCTCTTTCTCTAGCCCTAGCAATTTGTTCTTCAAGAAATTCACTAAGGGGCACAGTAGTATCAGGCATAGAAGCTGTTTCATCATAAGTATCATGCATAGTAGAAGTGGCATCATCAATAACATGCGACATATCGAAACGAATAGCAGAAGCAGATGTAGGTGTCACAAACTTACTCATAACAGAAGGTGAATCAAGTGCAGAGCTAGATGGCAGTTCCTTACCTCCCCTCGTAGCTGAGGGATAGATCTTGGTTTTTGGATCTCTCAAGTTCTTCATAGTGTCTAGCAGATATAAATCCCAAGTGACTCAAAGAATAGAGCTATGCTCCCCGGCAACGGCGCCAGAAAAAGGTCTTGATAACCCACAAGTGTAGGGGATCGCAACAGTTTTCGAGGGTAGAGTATTTAACCCAAATTTATTGATTCGACATAAGGGGAGCCAAAGAATATTCTCAAGTATTAGCAGCTGAGTTTTCAATTCAACCACACCTGGAAACTTAGTATCTGCAGCAAAGTGTTTAGTAGCATAGTAATATGATAGTGGTGGTAACGGCAACAAAAGTAAAGACAACAAAAGTAATGTTTTCGGTATTTTGTAGTGATTGTAACAGTAAAAGTGGGAAAGTAAATAAGCGTAAACCAATATATGGAAAACTCGTAGGCACCGGATCAGTGATGGATAATTATGCCGTATGCGGTTCATCATGTAAGTCATAACATAGGGTGACACAGAACTAGCTCCAGTTCGTCAATGTAATGTAGGCATGTATTCCGTATATAGTCATACGTGCTTATGGAAAAGAACTTGCATGACATCTTTTGTCCTACCCTCCCGTGGCAGCGGGGTCCTATTGGAAACTTAGGGATATTAAGGCCTCCTTTTAATAGAGAACCGGAACAAAGCATTAGCACATAGTGAATACATGAACTCCTCAAAGTATGGTCATCACCGGGAGTGGTCCCGATTATTGTCATCTCGGGGTTGCCGGATCATAACACATAGTAGGTGACTATAGACTTGCAAGATAGGATCTAGAACTCTCATATATTGATGAAAACATAATAGGTTCAGATCTGAAATCATGGCACTCGGGCCCTAGTGACAAGCATTAAGCATAGCAAAGTCATAGCAACATCAATCTCAGAACATAATGGATACTAGGGATCAAACCCTAGCAGAACTAACTCGATTACATGATAAATCTCATCCAACCCATCACCGTCCAGCAAGCCTACGATGGAATTACTCACGCACGACGGTGAGCATCATGAAATTGGTGATGGAGGATGGTTGATGATGACGACAGTGACGAATCCCCCTCTCCGGAGCCCTGAACGGACTCCAGATCAGCCCTCCCGAGAGGTTTTAGTGCTTGGCGGTGGCTCCGTATCGTAAAACGTGATGGTATCTTCTCTCTGGTTTTTTTCTCTCCGAAAGGAAATATATAGAGTTGGAGTTGGCGGCGGAGGGTCAACAAGGAGCCCACGAGGTAGG